>NW_019386532.1:32124-43563 GCF_000671375.1 Centruroides sculpturatus | reverse complement strand
AATTTATTTTATACTAAATAAGATACATGCGCGATAAGCGATGGGAAAATTCAAGTTAAAACCTTAAGGTGCAAAAGTTAAAAGGAGTAATTTTGCTGGAATAAAATTATTAAAGTGGAATGACTTTATTATTTTACTTTCATAAATGTAAAAATTTTTAATTACATAATCTTCACTGCTTTTAATGCGTTTAGTACGAGAACAATTTCGAAATTTTGCGTTTAATTCGGCATTCTTATGAAATGAAATTTTTTATAATTAAACAAATTTATAGTATTTTTAAATACATAAAAGTCATTAAAAATAGCAAAATGTCTGGTTTAAGATTAGAAAAGAAGTAGGACGCCATTTTGAGTCTAAAGTTATTACAATGCGAATTATAGATATAAGATTAGACAAAATAACTAGACGTGTGCGTCATACAGAATGCTTAAAAAGCGATAAAGATGCAGAATTACGGCTCACTTTTACGTATAAATATTTTAAAATTAATTTAAGCATTAATTGCATAGAATTAAAACAAATCAAGCTTAATTGCTTACCAATGGTACGTAAGTCTTTGTTGTGTTTAAATATAAAGTAGACACCGTAGTGTTAATCAAACTAGATATAGTTTGATTGTACATTTTTCAGTCTTCTTCGTCTTCTGAATCCTCTAACTAGTCTTCGAGCTTTTTTCGTAGGTGCGGTAGCGGCGTAGTTTGTCGACATGGGCAGCCGACTCAAAATGGTAGTGACAAGACAGTGAGATGCATCTGTTTAAATACCTTTGATTTTATCTTCCCCTTTAGCCCCCACATCTATAATGACATATTTCACCTGAGTTTTATGTTGCAATTTTATTGGTGATACGTACTTCAGGCCCAACCCTCATTTGGGGGGTAGAAACTGATAAACAAATAGAAATTACTTATCACTATCCAACTATTACAGTTTTCGGATCTCCGTGAATTCTTATCATTATTTACGTCATTGTGTACGCCATTTATGATTATATTCTCTTTCGATAAAATTGAATTTTACTATTAAAATAGATGAACGTTGTTATAATGATTTCATTTAGTCAAAGAGAGCTGGTAGGTAAATTAAAGAATATTTGCTGATCATTCATATCCAACTGTCTAATGACTTTTATACTCTGTAATGCAAAATTATTTACTTAAATTCAGTTTAAAATTAAGAATTTGCATTTTCTTTAGTGATATAAAATCTTTTATATTAAAAACAGTTGAACATCAATTGCTTATAAAAGTTTTAAGTGCGATTGAATGCACGACATTAAAGACTTGAGATAATTTTATCTCAAGTCTTTTATGTAGCATTCAAAAATTATTATTTATATTTATAACCTTCATTTATTATCTTGCACAAATATTTTATTTTCAACTTTAGCAACCATTTCAATTAATTAATACTTTAAAGATATGATATGTCAATGACTAAAGGTTATTGAACGTATATCTTCAAAAATTCTCATTATCATTACAAGAAAAATCAAAAATTACATTGTGTCTTGCTCATTTCCTGATAAATTTTAGTAAAACAATGAAACCTGAACTATATCGAAAATTAAATCGTGTGTACCTAACGTATCTAGAGCCATTGGTAAACCTTGATCTCATAAAGGTACCTTCAATATATCAAGAATTATACCGCGTGTACCAAGGACTTTCATAGCTTCCTGATAAAGTTTGATCTCATTATGATACCTTAGTTACATGTAAAATTACATCGTTTATATCTTTCTAAATCCTGTGACTAGTTGTAATCAGGGGTAATTTCGGGAGGCTCACGATCAAGATCCATAGTAAAGGTTTCATAATGAATCTTCGTTACTCCTGAACTACCTCTGCAACACGTGTTCTTTCAGTAGTCTCTCCTGTATAATATATTTTAAAAATTAACATAAAACTCACAAAATTCTCTTTTAATCACACTTTTATATATTTTAAACTTAATTACAGTACAGATATCTTATCTTATTTTCATTCTATCGAAGAAACACAAGATATACAATTATTTCACGTTTAATTTCCTTATACTTAAATATGATTTTAGTAATTATGAATATTTAATTAAATATAATAAATAAATAAATAACAAATTTTATTACAGCTTACAAACCGGATGAAAATTTCTAAGAATATATAAAAAATGAAAGATAAAGCATTAAAATACATAAAGATATTATTTAATGATCTCTTAGTATATTTTAGTCTTTAGAAAATCAATAAATGTATACAAATATAAACATAATTCTTATATAAGTTACTAAATTTAGTTTCAAAAGCATATTTACTTCAATAATTGATTATATTTAAGAGTATTTTTAAGAAAAGCCAATCAAAATAAATGATTTGGATAGACGTAAACGAAAATAATATAAGATATTTATATATTTTAAGATTTAATAATAAAATATAAATAAAAGTACTAAATTACAATTAAAATATAATTATAATTGTATTTATTTAAATTGATTATATCTTAAATTCATGTTTATATATATATTAAAATTATGTATAGCCTAAACATATTTACTATGCATTAAATTCTATATTTATTAAAGTTATTTACTTATAAAAATAAATAACGAAATATAATTGTAATTATTTAAATTAGATAAATTGTATTAACTTACTTATAGTTTTATGTAAAATATTTAAACTAGTAATAATTATATTTTTATGTATTCGTAATACTTGAGATGTTTGAATATTTATTACCATTAGTGTTTAATTTACTTTTAATTACATATATTATATATTAATAGTTATTATAACAACTTGATAAATGTTTACAGTCAGAATTAATTTTTTTTTAATTACGAGTAAAGGCAAGCCAGTGCTAAATATGAAAAATAAAAATTCAAAAGAGTTTAAAAGTGATTGGTTAAAGTTATGGTCGTCTTAACGATGATTGGTTATGGAATAAAAACAGTCAGAAATACTTATAGTTTGAATTGAAAGGTTCGAAGATGATTGGTTTAAGATGCGTAAAGTAAATAGAAAGGTATTTACGTTTTATTTCGGCTGCCAATCATTATTCAGGTTTATTTAATTAGCAATTTATGCCAACTTAATTAGCAATCAATCATCCTTAAAAGATTTTTTTAATATTTCACAGAAGAAACAAAAATATTCTTTTAACTTACTGTTCCTTAAATTTTATACATTTATAAAAAAAATTCTCGATATATTAAATATAAAAAATTATTTTAAAAATAATATATATTGATATTTATTTAATATCTTTTTGATATATTCAATACATGTTTATTTATTTTTCAGAGTTGAAAAGCGTAAGAATTGAATTTATGTCTTCGTTTCACAATCAATATTTCTCGAAGGAATCCAGATTTATTGTTTGAATGAAGAAGAATAGAATAAATGTGGTTTAATTTAAGTTGAAAAATGACTAAAAATATTTCATAAGGGAGCTCATAAAGATAATATTGTAGCAAGAACACTTTGTGAATGTCGTTGATAGCGTAATTTNATTAATCACACTTTTATATATTTTAAACTTAATTACAGTACAGATATCGTATCTTATTTTCATTCTATCGAAGAAACACAAGATATACAATTATTTCACGTTTAATTTCTTCATACTTAAATATGATTTTAGTAATTATGAATATTTAATTAAATATAATAAATAAATAAATAACAAATTTTATTACAGCTTACAAACCGGATGAAAATTTCTAAGAATATATAAAAAATGAAAGATAAAGCATTAAAATACATAAAGATATTATTTAATGATCTCTTAGTATATTTTAGTCTTTAGAAAATCAATAAATGTATACAAATATAAACATAATTCTTATATAAGTTACTAAATTTAGTTTCAAAAGCATATTTACTTCAATAATTGATTATATTTAAGAGTATTTTTAAGAAAAGCCAATCAAAATAAATGATTTGGATAGACGTAAACGAAAATAATATAAGATATTTATATATTTTAAGATTTAATAATAAAATATAAATAAAAGTACTAAATTACAATTAAAATATAATTATAATTGTATTTATTTAAATTGATTATATCTTAAATTCATGTTTATATATATATTAAAATTATGTATAGCCTAAACATATTTACTATGCATTAAATTCTATATTTATTAAAGTTATTTAATTATAAAAATAAATAACGAAATATAATTGTAATTATTTAAATTAGATAAATTGTATTAACTTACTTATAGTTTTATGTAAAATATTTAAACTAGTAATAATTATATTTTTATGTATTCGTAATACTTGAGATGTTTGAATATTTATTACCATTAGTGTTTAATTTACTTTTAATTACATATATTATATATTAATAGTTATTATAACAACTTGATAAATGTTTACAGTCAGAATTAATTTTTTTTAATTACGAGTAAAGGCAAGCCAGTGCTAAATATGAAAAATAAAAATTCAAAAGAGTTTAAAAGTGATTGGTTAAAGTTATGGTCGTCTTAACGATGATTGGTTATGGAATAAAAACAGTCAGAAATACTTATAGTTTGAATTGAAAGGTTCGAAGATGATTGGTTTAAGATGCGTAAAGTAAATAGAAAGGTATTTACGTTTTATTTCGGCTGCCAATCATTATTCAGGTTTATTTAATTAGCAATTTATGCCAACTTAATTAGCAATCAATCATCCTTAAAAGATTTTTTTAATATTTCACAGAAGAAACAAAAATATTCTTTTAACTTACTGTTCCTTAAATTTTATACATTTATAAAAAAAATTCTCGATATATTAAATATAAAAAATTATTTTAAAAATAATATATATTGATATTTATTTAATATCTTTTTGATATATTCAATACATGTTTATTTATTTTTCAGAGTTGAAAAGCGTAAGAATTGAATTTATGTCTTCGTTTCACAATCAATATTTCTCGAAGGAATCCAGATTTATTGTTTGAATGAAGAAGAATAGAATAAATGTGGTTTAATTTAAGTTGAAAAATGACTAAAAATATTTCATAAGGGAGCTCATAAAGATAATATTGTAGCAAGAACACTTTGTGAATGTCGTTGATAGCGTAATTTTTGACTTGAAAATCTATTTTATTTTTGGATTTTCGGTTAAGTACTCGTCCTTACTTTGAATATAATTTATTTATAATAACGTTTTCTTTCTAAAAGTATGATTTAATGTTATTACAATTGAAGAAAGTCTATATATTTTATTAAATATTTAACTCATGTATGAAGATAAAATTTTAAATAATAATTTATGTTATTGTAACAAACGATGTAATGGTATTTAGATTTAAATATATAATTATATAATTATTTATAAAGTTAAATATTAAACTTTATTTCATTTGTATTTTAAGATTTCTTAAAAGTTAATTATACTTACGTATGCATTTATGATGGAATCTGCTTTTATTAGTTGTTCCATTAAAAACCAGAATTCGTTGGTATCGTTACATGCTAGAGACTATGTTTGTGATTTTTTATACTAAAACTATCATTAGGATTTTTATTAAAAAGAAGATTATAGAGGTTAAATTATAAATAATTATTATTAACTATACATTTATAAACCCTATTGTGTTTTCTTCTTATGTTTTTTAAATGCTCTGTAAAATAAATTTATTTTTACTGCTGTAAAATATAAATAAATAAATTTTGACAAAAAAGTTATATACCCATATAGAATTTTTCGATTACTGAAAAACTGGACATACAGTTATATCTCGAACAGTTGTGTAAATAATCGCAGTTGTGGTGGGATTGCAAGCCAGATAATGCTACAGGAGTGCCCTAAAATTACTACTTCAGTATTTTATAATAAGGATTGTTGATGCTCTCAATGTTCAGTATTTTCAGTGTACCTGTTATTTGCGGGTCTTTAAAAGGAGTCTTGCATGTATTACACAATCAAAGGTATTACGCACAGCCGACGAATTTGACAAAGACCGCATCATTGGGTTGAAAGAAGGGTGATGGTCTTTCACCCAGTTGCTCGTAATCTAGGCCATTCTAATTTGGAGTGGATTAGATTGATTGCATAAGACAACAGAACATAAACGATCTGTCAAGGGAGAGTGCCTCTCTTAGTAGCTCGACAGGAGGAATGGCCCCTATTTAGGTGATCGACACGTGAAGAAAATCCGGAAAACTCCATGCGGTCAGACAATTGATGAGGCGCGAACCCGCGGCTAGTGTTCGATGGTTTTTATCCACTCGACGACTGGAAGGGCGTACTTGTGAAGAAATATGCAGACATTGGATTTGTCAGGTCCCACATACACTGAACGCCCCAGACAGACTACCTGCAAAGATGATTGTGAGATGAGGACAAACAGTTGCTATGGCGTTTTTGTCCACCACTCAGAGACAGGTAGAAGCTTCGCTACAGAACCCTGTCTCTTCCTATATCAATGGCACACGACTACTAGGTAGGACTAGCAGTCGCTTGCCAATAATACAGGCTGGTAACATATCGTCTTTAGAGACATTTCTTGATTCCGCTTGGAAACGGACAACCACCATGTTAGAGTTTGAAGAACCACTGATAAATGTTTTAATCCCGCCTTTACTGTTAAGCGGCACATTGCCCCTACTGCTGACATACTGATGTAGGGAACTATCTCGTATGATAGTCGGTCACCCCTAACAGTGGTGAGAAGTACTTTACATTGACGACATAGTGTACCTTCACATATTCTGCGCTCTTACACGTAACTTTCAATGGTAGAGCTGCGAACACCGTTTTTCAACAAGATAACGCTCGGCCAACAAGTTTTCCATGAATGTCTTCGTTGCCACACATTCTTGGTGTATACTATTGTAATAGTTTTAAATATATTTAAAACTATTACGTGTACATATTTAAAACTATTACAGATTTGTCGCTCATTGAAAATTTGTGGGACCAGAACTGGAACGCCTGCTTTATACTTTATCTTTTAAAATTTTATTTGTATATATAAATAACTGTTTTATTTTATTTAAAAATTTTTCTTGATTTAAAGACCAAAATATAAAATACAGTATAACTTTTAATGAATATAGTAATAAAGCTTGATACTATATCACTATAATTCATAATTTATTTAATATAATTAATTAAGTAATATTTTAATGGAACTATCATATTTATTAAAGTAATTTTTAAAATATTTTTATAATTAAAATTTGAAAGAATAAGCCAAAACACTAAAGGCCGAGTCACACGAGCGACAAAATTAAGACAGCAATGAGTGTCAACGTCAGGCTCAACCAATCATCTTTGTCGATTATCAAGATCAAAAAAGATGATTGGTAAAACCAGTCATCGACACTGGGTGTCGTCTTAATTTGCCACTATTGTGCATCTGCCTTAACAGCCTATTGTGCATCTGCCTTTACATGAAATATTTTACAAAATATTTTACTTTATTGTAATATGTGTTTAGTTTTATTATACTAAATTATAAAAAAATTTCAAAATTTTAAAACAAAATTAAAATATTATTACTGCTATTAAATGCTGTTATGATGCTATTTACTTTAAAATAATTAAAATATTATTTAGTTAATGATTTTAAATTCATAACTACAATGTGGAGATCATCATTTTCATTATGTCATCAAAGTAATTACAATGATGATGGCGGCGATGGACTGATAATGGGGATGATGGTATTGTAATGGAGATGATAATCGTATTTATAGTGAAAAATAACTAGCATAAATTAAAAACAAATCTATCGTTATGGTAATCTAATTATAATATTCTTCTTCATCATGATTCGAATAGCAATCAAGAATTAACAATTGTTTACGATTTACATTATTACTAATGTGTTATTTTTAACAAAAATTCAGTGAATTTATAAAAATATTTGCAATTTAAATAAGTTCATTACATTTTCTTTTAACTTTTAACATTTTAAACATGCATTATTGCCAGTGTATTAAATGTCATTATGTTATTATTTTAATGTATTAAACATGTTAAATAAGATTAAATTGTTTAATGTACAGTTTTAAAAAATTATTATTGTAACGTCATAACTTGACGAGGGCAAAATTTTAAATGATTAAAATCTTATTCATTTCTAATTTANAGAGTTTGAAGAACCACTGATAAATGTTTTAATCCCGCCTTTACTGTTAAGCGGCACATTGCCCCTACTGCTGACATACTGATGTAGGGAACTATCTCGTATGATAGTCGGTCACCCCTAACAGTGGTGAGAAGTACTTTACATTGACGACATAGTGTACCTTCACATATTCTGCGCTCTTACACGTAACTTTCAATGGTAGAGCTGCGAACACCGTTTTTCAACAAGATAACGCTCGGCCAACAAGTTTTCCATGAATGTCTTCGTTGCCACACATTCTTGGTGTATACTATTGTAATAGTTTTAAATATATTTAAAACTATTACGTGTACATATTTAAAACTATTACAGATTTGTCGCTCATTGAAAATTTGTGGGACCAGAACTGGAACGCCTGCTTTATACTTTATCTTTTAAAATTTTATTTGTATATATAAATAACTGTTTTATTTTATTTAAAAATTTTTCTTGATTTAAAGACCAAAATATAAAATACAGTATAACTTTTAATGAATATAGTAATAAAGCTTGATACTATATCACTATAATTCATAATTTATTTAATATAATTAATTAAGTAATATTTTAATGGAACTATCATATTTATTAAAGTAATTTTTAAAATATTTTTATAATTAAAATTTGAAAGAATAAGCCAAAACACTAAAGGCCGAGTCACACGAGCGACAAAATTAAGACAGCAATGAGTGTCAACGTCAGGCTCAACCAATCATCTTTGTCGATTATCAAGATCAAAAAAGATGATTGGTAAAACCAGTCATCGACACTGGGTGTCGTCTTAATTTGCCACTATTGTGCATCTGCCTTAACAGCCTATTGTGCATCTGCCTTTACATGAAATATTTTACAAAATATTTTACTTTATTGTAATATGTGTTTAGTTTTATTATACTAAATTATAAAAAAATTTCAAAATTTTAAAACAAAATTAAAATATTATTACTGCTATTAAATGCTGTTATGATGCTATTTACTTTAAAATAATTAAAATATTATTTAGTTAATGATTTTAAATTCATAACTACAATGTGGAGATCATCATTTTCATTATGTCATCAAAGTAATTACAATGATGATGGCGGCGATGGACTGATAATGGGGATGATGGTATTGTAATGGAGATGATAATCGTATTTATAGTGAAAAATAACTAGCATAAATTAAAAACAAATCTATCGTTATGGTAATCTAATTATAATATTCTTCTTCATCATGATTCGAATAGCAATCAAGAATTAACAATTGTTTACGATTTACATTATTACTAATGTGTTATTTTTAACAAAAATTCAGTGAATTTATAAAAATATTTGCAATTTAAATAAGTTCATTACATTTTCTTTTAACTTTTAACATTTTAAACATGCATTATTGCCAGTGTATTAAATGTCATTATGTTATTATTTTAATGTATTAAACATGTTAAATAAGATTAAATTGTTTAATGTACAGTTTTAAAAAATTATTATTGTAACGTCATAACTTGACGAGGGCAAAATTTTAAATGATTAAAATCTTATTCATTTCTAATTTAAATATTCAAAAATGATTAAATTATAAATTAAATTATGAATTTATATTTTGATATTGTCGTTCCCTTTTGTATAAAATTAAATATAATTTTAATGTACTGTATTATTTAATTTATTGTTTAAATATTTTTAATTTTTGTTATTTATTCTGTTTTCACCTTCCGTTAAAGAAAAATTAATCTTATATAATATTCAGTAACGCATTTAAATCAGATATTTTATAAGATAAATTAAGTAATTAAAAATTAATAATTTAAAAGTTACTAATTTCTTGAAATTTTTATAATAGTACCTACAAAATTCCAATATTATATAGTACATATATTTATTTATATATCCAATTTACAAAATTGTTTCAAACGTTTAAACCATTGTTTTTCTAACCTTTGTTATCATTTAGCATCAGCATCAGTAACAGCAACATCATCAGAACATTAATATGCTGCTTCAGCTGATACTGATGATGCTAATGATAATCATAATGATGGCGATGATATAACTATGCAAAAGTATTTTACTATTATCATTATTTATTGCTTTTAATAATAATAATAATAATCATGAGAGACGTCATATAAGAAATTCTTCTTTTTAATATTTTATCACGAATTTATTGAAATTCAAAACTCTCTTAGTGGTATTGAAATTGATAATAGGGTTTTTTTTTTATGATATTCTAAGTTATTTTCGGATGATCTAGTTATCAAGACACCAACCAGTTTCCTTGCAGAGAAAAATTAATCAATTGAATTCATATCTCAAATTACTTCATCTAACAATAAATCCTAACAAAACAATAACAGTAAAATTTAAGAAAAATGATTTAAAATATATCTTGACAACACACCTCTCCAAACAATTAAGAAAATTGACTATTTAGGAGTGACCTTCGACTGAAATATTAGTTTTAATCACATGTTTTCAAATTAAATAAGGTGAAGATAGAAATTGATAACCTGCTATATTTATGTTCAATTTTATAAATATCGAATCTGCACTTATATATGAAATTATATAATTCATTGATAAATTCAATTATATATTATGCAGGTCCATTCTGGGAATTGAACTACAGTACTTCAATTAGAAAGAACAGTACCATCCATCATGAAACCAATCGTATTTGGTTTTTTCCTTTATTTTTAAAATGAATAATAAAATTCATTAAATATAAAGAAATCAACGAGTATTAAAGTGAAAATAATGATAGTCCAGTACTTAACAAATACTCTTTATTTATTGAAAATGAGTAACTTTTCAGGTGCACAGCATCATTGGTGTGGTTCAAAAGACATTTTAGTGTCTCACCTGCTGCGGGATTGTCAAAGACCTTCGGATATGCGTGCAACATACGATATACCGCAGATGTTCTATTGCAGTACACTTAAAGATTTTAGAACCATTCTAAATAATCTTGAGAGAAATGGATCTCTATAATTTATATAATTAATTCATCAATATTAAAGGCAATGAATATGCTTCCATAAATCTAAATTATTATCGCAAGAAATAACATAAATAATTCGGAGACAACCTACACAGTAGGCCTATATGCTTACTTTCGATATATTTATTGGAGTAATTGTAATAAAAAAAATTGCTGAAAAAGTCCTAGAATCTGCTAGAAATTAATTAATGTAGGTAAATTGAATGCTATTTAAAAAAATAATAATACAGTTTAATTTTAATGGAGTTTTATGTTAAAGAATAACACTGAGTAGCATATACTAATTAAAAAACATAAAGTATTTTTTTACAAATAAATTAATATACAGCTGAACCTCTAAATGGCTCTAAAAATATA
>NW_019386532.1:24353-31498 GCF_000671375.1 Centruroides sculpturatus | reverse complement strand
AATAAAAATTTCTATTAAAATAAAAGCTTTGTAGTTTTATTTGAAGTTTTTAAAAATAAATATTTAAAAAAATCGAATTTAAATTGTAATATATGTCTTAATTATATATTTTCTTTTATTTATTTAAAATTTAATTTGTGAAAAAAAGTAGAATTTTAATAAATAATAAAGATTTTAAGATCGAATTCTGTTATAAAATATAAAAGAAATGTAGCAGATTTATCAATTTTAGATACATTTCAGCGCTAAAACTATCAAACTACTTTCCATCGATCCGTCTGTTTGTTTGTCTGTCGTCAAGATCATCAAATTGGATGAAGAGAATTTTATGAAGCTTCATAAAATTTTTTGATATTTCACTTTTAAGATCTGTGTAGTTTTTGATAGAGATTTATAGATTATGGAGATGGTTTTCTTGAAATTTTTATTTCAGATAATACTTTATAGATGATGAAGATTTTGATAATGTTATGAGACTTAATAAAAAAAACATTTTTGTATAGTTAAAATATAAATTTTTCGAGCATTTTTTTTTTGTCTTTTATAGTTACAAATTTCAGTTTTTATGGTATTAACATTATTTAACATGGCATTGTTTCTGTGGTTCCATAGAACTAAATTAAGATCTTACAATTATAATAGTTTGAAATAAGCAAAATTTAATGTTTATGTATCAAAATTAAAAAGTATGTTTCAAGTTAAATGTATAAAATTAAATTTTTATTGATAAACAACAGCCTTCGCATGCAAAATGGGTATTATCAAGTATATTGTTTTTGAGGTACTTTTTAAAAGAAATATTTCATAAATAGAATTTAATATGAAGTTAAATTAAAATTAAAATTAAGATTGTAAACAAACAAGTTTTAATTAATGTGTACAAATTCATTTCTGTACAGTGTTAAAATGATTATTTGTATTAAAGTTGGTGTTGATACCTGATCCGTACTTGAAGATAAGTCAAGAGATTTCTTCTTATCTCTTGTAAAAAAACAGGAAATCTTAATGGTTCCGTCTCTAAGAAGGAAGATCAGAATGTTTGCAAAATTTGCAAAAAGTACTATTCAAATTATGAAGAAATTTACGAGAATTATCTTTAAGAATACAGAGTTATAAATTACATTTTATTCTAACGCCTTCAATAGGATAGAATATACAAGAAATCCTGTTTTGCACGTATAAAACTTAAGTTTATGATATTCAGTTTGCAAATTTATCTATAAAGTATTAGACATAAAAATTCCTGCTCTTGGCAGAAATATTTTATACGATATCCTGATCCTTATTCTTCAGTATAAATTTGAATAACGTATATCAGATTTTCAAATTTCCCATTCGACTATTGCTGAGTAAATATTTTGTAAAGAGTTTTATAAAAATATCATTATTTTATTTTATTTTAAATTTTTATGAAAAATTTAATGAAAAATTTTTATAAAATTAAAAGGATCCGTATATAGATACACTACGTAATATAAAAATACAAAATAAAAAGTAAATTTCTAAAAATATTTTAAGGATCTAAAACAATGTTTTTTAAATATTTAACACAGNGTATTTTAATACATAAAGTCTAGCCTAAATTATCTATTCAACGTGTAATACATAAAATAAATTCTATAGACTATTCATAGAATAATTCTATGTATTACATGTTGAATACACAAATTACGTAGATAATATAATACGTTGAATAAATTATATGTATTAATTACTTAATTTATTTAAGTTAAATTCATTAAATAAAATTAACTTTATTTTATTTTTTAAAAATAACAAACTTGTTATTAAAAAATTTACTAAATTATAGCGATTATAATAAACAATTTAAGAGAATTAAAAAGTTAAATATTATTAAAAGATTTAATTACTATATAAATAATATTATAAAATTTAATATCTTTAAAAGCTTACATATAATTTTAAAACTTTATTTAACAATAATTAATAATTAAAGGACTGTTTAATGTGATTAATAAAAGATGTTTGTATGCATATCTCTTTGTAATTTGTATCTGGTGCTGCATACACTTGAGTCTTAATATTCCCTCTGAGACATTACAAATGAATCAGGATCAATGAAAACAAATTATATTTATTATATAAATGTTAAGAAATATGATAAAGAGCAGACATACGAAACAGTAATAATAATAAAACATTAAAATAATTATTGTTTTAGAAGTATAAATTCAATTAAATGATGATATTAAACATTGTTTTATGAAGCAATTATGTATTACAGTTTTCAAAATATGGTGTGTACTTGATAATGTTTGAATTGTATTATTGTAAATGTGCATGAAGCGTGATTCGGTGTGGTCCAGTGCAAAAAATATCAATAACTTCCGTTTCCTGTATTGGATTCTGCTAAAGATCAATAAGTGCTATCGCGTGAAAATAATGAATTTTTTATATAAAAATATATTTTATGTATATAATCTAACTCATGTTTCAGTTATGTATCATTTTAAATTGGTTACAGATGAATAAACATCTTTCAAATATAAAAATATAAACACCCAAATGCACAAGTAAATGCATATAAAATACATAAAAACACTAATATGTATACATAAAATGCAAATAAAATATAGATTAAACACGTACACATATCTTAACAGATACATATGTATACAATGCTTTACAGACACACAGACGTATGTCGAAAACTATAATGTCACATTCAGGATATCACATTTTACGTTGTGAACAATAATAAACACAATAATATCGATTTTTTAAAAATAAAAAAAAACAACCTCCCTTATAAAAACAATACATAATATTAATACGAAAAATATATTAAATTAATTGCCATTAATAATTTTTGTATCAAGTACAGGCAATTAAGTTTTATATATTTTTGTACTGTGTATTAAATATGATCGGAAAATTTAAAGTATTAAAACATTTTCGGTTATTTATTATTATTATTAAAGTATTATAGAAGTTATAGCAGATTGAACTGATTTATCTACCAATTATGTAGTGGCTTTTAGTAAATGAGAAGCCATAAATTATACTGATTGAGAAGAGCTGTACTTTGCTGAATATGCACCACTTAAACATTTTGTACAGCTTCAAGAATTAAAATAGAACTTTATTTACTAAGTATATATATATTAATTCTTTCTTTTAATGATTAATTCTTTAAAAATAATATTATTTTTATAAGAAAATAATTACATATTTAAAAAATACATACGAGATATTTTATGTTTCAGTATTTTTTATTATATATTTGTTACAAAGAATATTTTATTTATTTACTTTTTAAATAATATATTCGAATGATTTTTCACGTTTATAAATCGATCATTTCCGTTTTTATAAACTTAAATAATTTATTTTACATCATCGCAATTAATTAATTTACTTTCAATATTTTAATCAGTTACAGTAAAAAAAGCAAATTCAATTTTACTGTTGTTTTAATTAAATTCTTCGTAATAAATATGTATTGACAATTATTGCAATGTTTTTAAGACTGTGAATGATAACTATAATTAATAAAATTCTTCGTCACACCATCATCATTGCATCTTCCTCTTCCTCATCATCACAATCAAAATGTAACAAAATTTGCGTGTTAATATAATTTTACGTCATTATTATTTTAGTTGCCTTTGTTTTCATTATTATTATTATCATCATTATCATCTTTGTTTTCATCTTCATCATCAGCATCAAAGCGTTAAAAATGCTATAAAGATTAATATAATTTTTCACCAACATCTTCGTTGCTTCGACTTCATCATTTTATCATCATCATCATTATCATCATCAAACTCTGAAATAATTAACGTAAATTTTCTTGAAAATATTTCAAAAATCACAAAAATTAACATAGTACATGTTTTGTTAATTTAAAAATGATGATGATGATGATAATGATGATGACGATGATAATGATGATGACGACGATGATGACGATGGTAATGATGATGATGATGATGGTGATGATAAAATGATGAAGTCGAACCAACGAAAATGTTGGTGAAGAAAAACTATATTAATGTTTTATAGCATTTTTAACGCTTTGATGCTGATGATGAAGATAAAGATGATGATAATGAAAACAAAGGCAATTAAAATGATAATGATGTAGAATTATAAGGTGTATTTTTAAAAATAGTTATAAAAGAAAAAAACATACTATTTAAATTTTTAAAAAATATATTATTTTAAAATAATTACTATATGATTCAGTCCACATCAAGCAGTTTGGTTATTCAAAGGGTCAATTTATCTATTCAAGATTATATATTTAATGTATAATAAGCATTCTACAAATTATTTATTCAACGTTATTTATTCAATAGATAGAATTTAATCTACAGATGTTATATTCAAATGTTATCTATTCAACATATAAAATTTATTCTATAGATTATTTATTTGGGCGTATCTATTCAATGCACAATATTTAATCAATAGATTAGCTATTCAATATATTTATTCGCTAGATTAAATTTATCTTAGCAATTATGTATTGTACGTATCTATTCACCACATAAAATTTGTTTTCTAGATTATACGATAGATGTACAGTATTTAATGTGTGGCTATTCATTAAATATACATGTTGTATAGATAGTGTGTAGGATTAAATTTTATACTCTGAATATATATATAGAATTTGTTCTGCAGCTTATCTGTCAAATGCGTATTTTAATACATAAAGTCTAGCCTAAATTATCTATTCAACGTGTAATACATAAAATAAATTCTATAGACTATTCATAGAATAATTCTATGTATTACATGTTGAATACACAAATTACGTAGATAATATAATACGTTGAATAAATTATATGTATTAATTTGTATGAATTTATAATGTGTATGTGTACTATTTGTATGTATGTATGTATGTATGACTTTATGTAATATCTTTTGAATTAACACGTATCCATTCGTTAAATATATCTGAGTAAATAAACTGTACAATAAATCTTTGTATTGAGTATATAAAATGTATTCTGAACATTATGTCTAGAATGAGTGTTCGTCTATTCAACACATTACATATATTTTTCATATTATCTGTTCAATATGTATATTTAGTACAATAATAAATTTGCAGAATATATTGTATTTATATTCTGCAAATTCGATATTCGATAAATATTGATTACACAAGTTAAATAGAATATAAAGAATAAATTCTATGTATTGAATGATAAACTGAAAAATAAATTTTATTTGTTGAATATACACTTTGAATAATATTCAGAAGAATTTGATGTGTATATTTTCAATACTTAGAATTTATTTAATCTATGTATTCAGCAAATTAAATATATTCTCCGAATTATCTATTCGATACGTAAAATGCATTGTATAAATTATCTAAAGAGCATTATGTATCGAACAGATAATATAAAATAATAATTTAAATAACATGTATTGAAACGTTAGTATAATTGTATAAATAATAAATTACTTATTATTAAAGAATCAACGAATTAATTTAAATTTACATATTCAGCGAGTTATTTAGTACGTGTTTGTTGATAATATTTATCCTTTTAAATAATACCATTCATTTTCTACTGTTAATTATATGTTGGATATTCCACTGTAGGAGACGAGGAGTATGAAGTGTTTGCTCAACAGTAAATGTAATTACATCCGTTGACCGTACATTTACAATTAATGTTGCACTTTTAGATCCAATCAATATTGTGATAACAGATAATAAATGCTGTTACGGTTGAAGGAATATATACAAGATAATTAATTTCTTGTGTTTGTGTATTATTTGACTATTATTGCAATAAAACTTATTTTCAGGCCATTCATTAGCATATTTTAATTTTCGTTATATTGAAAATTAAAAAAATAATAATTTTCTAATGCGTAATAATGTTAATTGTTTTTTTTTTGCATTTTATTTCCTTTATGAATTTTTCAAATTTAATTGCTTTTTTTTAAATTGAGTTTTTTTTTATTACATTTATTATACGCCTACTTCTGATGTTTTTGTATTTTATACATTTCTAAACTTTTATATTTTTCTGCATTTTATATTCTGAATTTTTATATACTGTCTTTCATATACAGTAAAACTTGTGTAAACCGGAATCGAGAGATTTCTGTTTTAAAGAGGTTTTTAAAACAAAAAAGTTGCTCCGTTTCGAAGCATTTTTGCTGTTTAGGCAGGTTTTACTGTGCTTCTACATTTAACATTTTTTAAAATTCAAAACATTATAACATCATTTCCACATTAAAAATACATTTAAATTATCATTTTTTTTTTAAATTTCTAAGATACTTTTTAAAATATTACAATGCAAAATTTGAATTTATAAAGCTTTATTGAAGCAAAAAAGAGACCAAGAGTTTTCTGTAAAATAATACAAGTTAAAATAATTACAAGTTTAAAACGAAACTTTTATTAATTATACGAAATTTATAAACAATTTCTTTGTTAAAATATAAGAGGAAAACTAATTAATTAACGGCAAGTGAAGTTGAAGTGTATACGTAATTATACAGAATAATGTTATTCATTAATTTTGATATATAATATTTGATTAAGTTAATATTAATATATTATATCATATTAAATTTTAGATAATATATCATATAATAATGTATTTACAGAGTTTGTTATTAAATATATCGACTAACGATATTTATATACATCTAAAACTACAAAAATTTGATATTTGATAAATTATTTAATTTAATAGCCATTTAAAGCAGATGTTTTAATATTTAATAAAAGAAAAAAATAAATTAATAATAATTATTTTATGACAGTTTTAAAATAATGATTTTTCTTAGAAAGGAACAATATTTTAAATCTTAAAAATCGTTTTTGTATTTTATTAATGAAACGTCGAAAAAATTTGATTATTTTATATTGACTTTCATACGTTATATTATCTAATTTTTTGCATTTTTTTTAAAAAAAAAGGAAATTTTATCTGATCGAAAGTATATCAGATTGAAGTAAATTTTTTTGAAAATGAATAAAGTTGATAAATGGACTTTCCAATGAGTTTTTACAAGCATTCAATTACTGATGTGATGGATTGACTGTACAAACCATCAACTACACTCCAAGGAATATGTGAAATTCAAACTAAATTACACAAACTATAATTACAGTTAGTGCTTAGAATATACACAAA
>NW_019386532.1:14260-24331 GCF_000671375.1 Centruroides sculpturatus | reverse complement strand
GTATTTTAATACATAAAGTCTAGCCTAAATTATCTATTCAACGTGTAATACATAAAATAAATTCTATAGACTATTCATAGAATAATTCTATGTATTACATGTTGAATACACAAATTACGTAGATAATATAATACGTTGAATAAATTATATGTATTAATTACTTAATTTATTTAAGTTAAATTCATTAAATAAAATTAACTTTATTTTATTTTTTAAAAATAACAAACTTGTTATTAAAAAATTTACTAAATTATAGCGATTATAATAAACAATTTAAGAGAATTAAAAAGTTAAATATTATTAAAAGATTTAATTACTATATAAATAATATTATAAAATTTAATATCTTTAAAAGCTTACATATAATTTTAAAACTTTATTTAACAATAATTAATAATTAAAGGACTGTTTAATGTGATTAATAAAAGATGTTTGTATGCATATCTCTTTGTAATTTGTATCTGGTGCTGCATACACTTGAGTCTTAATATTCCCTCTGAGACATTACAAATGAATCAGGATCAATGAAAACAAATTATATTTATTATATAAATGTTAAGAAATATGATAAAGAGCAGACATACGAAACAGTAATAATAATAAAACATTAAAATAATTATTGTTTTAGAAGTATAAATTCAATTAAATGATGATATTAAACATTGTTTTATGAAGCAATTATGTATTACAGTTTTCAAAATATGGTGTGTACTTGATAATGTTTGAATTGTATTATTGTAAATGTGCATGAAGCGTGATTCGGTGTGGTCCAGTGCAAAAAATATCAATAACTTCCGTTTCCTGTATTGGATTCTGCTAAAGATCAATAAGTGCTATCGCGTGAAAATAATGAATTTTTTATATAAAAATATATTTTATGTATATAATCTAACTCATGTTTCAGTTATGTATCATTTTAAATTGGTTACAGATGAATAAACATCTTTCAAATATAAAAATATAAACACCCAAATGCACAAGTAAATGCATATAAAATACATAAAAACACTAATATGTATACATAAAATGCAAATAAAATATAGATTAAACACGTACACATATCTTAACAGATACATATGTATACAATGCTTTACAGACACACAGACGTATGTCGAAAACTATAATGTCACATTCAGGATATCACATTTTACGTTGTGAACAATAATAAACACAATAATATCGATTTTTTAAAAATAAAAAAAAACAACCTCCCTTATAAAAACAATACATAATATTAATACGAAAAATATATTAAATTAATTGCCATTAATAATTTTTGTATCAAGTACAGGCAATTAAGTTTTATATATTTTTGTACTGTGTATTAAATATGATCGGAAAATTTAAAGTATTAAAACATTTTCGGTTATTTATTATTATTATTAAAGTATTATAGAAGTTATAGCAGATTGAACTGATTTATCTACCAATTATGTAGTGGCTTTTAGTAAATGAGAAGCCATAAATTATACTGATTGAGAAGAGCTGTACTTTGCTGAATATGCACCACTTAAACATTTTGTACAGCTTCAAGAATTAAAATAGAACTTTATTTACTAAGTATATATATATTAATTCTTTCTTTTAATGATTAATTCTTTAAAAATAATATTATTTTTATAAGAAAATAATTACATATTTAAAAAATACATACGAGATATTTTATGTTTCAGTATTTTTTATTATATATTTGTTACAAAGAATATTTTATTTATTTACTTTTTAAATAATATATTCGAATGATTTTTCACGTTTATAAATCGATCATTTCCGTTTTTATAAACTTAAATAATTTATTTTACATCATCGCAATTAATTAATTTACTTTCAATATTTTAATCAGTTACAGTAAAAAAAGCAAATTCAATTTTACTGTTGTTTTAATTAAATTCTTCGTAATAAATATGTATTGACAATTATTGCAATGTTTTTAAGACTGTGAATGATAACTATAATTAATAAAATTCTTCGTCACACCATCATCATTGCATCTTCCTCTTCCTCATCATCACAATCAAAATGTAACAAAATTTGCGTGTTAATATAATTTTACGTCATTATTATTTTAGTTGCCTTTGTTTTCATTATTATTATTATCATCATTATCATCTTTGTTTTCATCTTCATCATCAGCATCAAAGCGTTAAAAATGCTATAAAGATTAATATAATTTTTCACCAACATCTTCGTTGCTTCGACTTCATCATTTTATCATCATCATCATTATCATCATCAAACTCTGAAATAATTAACGTAAATTTTCTTGAAAATATTTCAAAAATCACAAAAATTAACATAGTACATGTTTTGTTAATTTAAAAATGATGATGATGATGATAATGATGATGACGATGATAATGATGATGACGACGATGATGACGATGGTAATGATGATGATGATGATGGTGATGATAAAAGGTTAAAAAATATATATATAAAAATTAACAATATAGAAGTAGTAAGGAAAATTTGATGAATTGTTATGACAAATATTCTGTCACCCAAAACAAATTGATCTATGTTTTGATATAGTGCACATTGAAAGATATAAGAAGACAAACTCTGTACCTAACTTGAAAAATGAACATTATTTAAATAGTCTTGTCCTCAAAGGAGCAAGAATAGTTCCTAGAGTGCTTACTTTCATCATTAATCAAATGTAAAAGTACATAAAAAAAGAGGAAGGTAAAGAATAGAACAAGCCTAAGTATCAGCAAAATATATCAAAATTGTAAAATTAGAATGTAATATTAAGCCGAAAATGATATAAAAAGAATTTTTTTATCTCGTTTATTTTATATTCTTCTATAAAGTAATGATATCACAAAGTAATAATCACAAAAAAAAATAGCATTTTTATCCATCGAGTATCATTTTAACTTNATTTTCTTGAAAATATTTCAAAAATCACAAAAATTAACATAGTACATGTTTTGTTAATTTAAAAATGATGATGATGATGATAATGATGATGACGATGATAATGATGATGACGACGATGATGACGATGGTAATGATGATGATGATGATGGTGATGATAAAATGATGAAGTCGAACCAACGAAAATGTTGGTGAAGAAAAACTATATTAATGTTTTATAGCATTTTTAACGCTTTGATGCTGATGATGAAGATAAAGATGATGATAATGAAAACAAAGGCAATTAAAATGATAATGATGTAGAATTATAAGGTGTATTTTTAAAAATAGTTATAAAAGAAAAAAACATACTATTTAAATTTTTAAAAAATATATTATTTTAAAATAATTACTATATGATTCAGTCCACATCAAGCAGTTTGGTTATTCAAAGGGTCAATTTATCTATTCAAGATTATATATTTAATGTATAATAAGCATTCTACAAATTATTTATTCAACGTTATTTATTCAATAGATAGAATTTAATCTACAGATGTTATATTCAAATGTTATCTATTCAACATATAAAATTTATTCTATAGATTATTTATTTGGGCGTATCTATTCAATGCACAATATTTAATCAATAGATTAGCTATTCAATATATTTATTCGCTAGATTAAATTTATCTTAGCAATTATGTATTGTACGTATCTATTCACCACATAAAATTTGTTTTCTAGATTATACGATAGATGTACAGTATTTAATGTGTGGCTATTCATTAAATATACATGTTGTATAGATAGTGTGTAGGATTAAATTTTATACTCTGAATATATATATAGAATTTGTTCTGCAGCTTATCTGTCAAATGCGTATTTTAATACATAAAGTCTAGCCTAAATTATCTATTCAACGTGTAATACATAAAATAAATTCTATAGACTATTCATAGAATAATTCTATGTATTACATGTTGAATACACAAATTACGTAGATAATATAATACGTTGAATAAATTATATGTATTAATTTGTATGAATTTATAATGTGTATGTGTACTATTTGTATGTATGTATGTATGTATGACTTTATGTAATATCTTTTGAATTAACACGTATCCATTCGTTAAATATATCTGAGTAAATAAACTGTACAATAAATCTTTGTATTGAGTATATAAAATGTATTCTGAACATTATGTCTAGAATGAGTGTTCGTCTATTCAACACATTACATATATTTTTCATATTATCTGTTCAATATGTATATTTAGTACAATAATAAATTTGCAGAATATATTGTATTTATATTCTGCAAATTCGATATTCGATAAATATTGATTACACAAGTTAAATAGAATATAAGGAATAAATTCTATGTATTGAATGATAAACTGAAAAATAAATTTTATTTGTTGAATATACACTTTGAATAATATTCAGAAGAATTTGATGTGTATATTTTCAATACTTAGAATTTATTTAATCTATGTATTCAGCAAATTAAATATATTCTCCGAATTATCTATTCGATACGTAAAATGCATTGTATAAATTATCTAAAGAGCATTATGTATCGAACAGATAATATAAAATAATAATTTAAATAACATGTATTGAAACGTTAGTATAATTGTATAAATAATAAATTACTTATTATTAAAGAATCAACGAATTAATTTAAATTTACATATTCAGCGAGTTATTTAGTACGTGTTTGTTGATAATATTTATCCTTTTAAATAATACCATTCATTTTCTACTGTTAATTATATGTTGGATATTCCACTGTAGGAGACGAGGAGTATGAAGTGTTTGCTCAACAGTAAATGTAATTACATCCGTTGACCGTACATTTACAATTAATGTTGCACTTTTAGATCCAATCAATATTGTGATAACAGATAATAAATGCTGTTACGGTTGAAGGAATATATACAAGATAATTAATTTCTTGTGTTTGTGTATTATTTGACTATTATTGCAATAAAACTTATTTTCAGGCCATTCATTAGCATATTTTAATTTTCGTTATATTGAAAATTAAAAAAATAATAATTTTCTAATGCGTAATAATGTTAATTGTTTTTTTTTTGCATTTTATTTCCTTTATGAATTTTTCAAATTTAATTGCTTTTTTTTAAATTGAGTTTTTTTTTATTACATTTATTATACGCCTACTTCTGATGTTTTTGTATTTTATACATTTCTAAACTTTTATATTTTTCTGCATTTTATATTCTGAATTTTTATATACTGTCTTTCATATACAGTAAAACTTGTGTAAACCGGAATCGAGAGATTTCTGTTTTAAAGAGGTTTTTAAAACAAAAAAGTTGCTCCGTTTCGAAGCATTTTTGCTGTTTAGGCAGGTTTTACTGTGCTTCTACATTTAACATTTTTTAAAATTCAAAACATTATAACATCATTTCCACATTAAAAATACATTTAAATTATCATTTTTTTTTTAAATTTCTAAGATACTTTTTAAAATATTACAATGCAAAATTTGAATTTATAAAGCTTTATTGAAGCAAAAAAGAGACCAAGAGTTTTCTGTAAAATAATACAAGTTAAAATAATTACAAGTTTAAAACGAAACTTTTATTAATTATACGAAATTTATAAACAATTTCTTTGTTAAAATATAAGAGGAAAACTAATTAATTAACGGCAAGTGAAGTTGAAGTGTATACGTAATTATACAGAATAATGTTATTCATTAATTTTGATATATAATATTTGATTAAGTTAATATTAATATATTATATCATATTAAATTTTAGATAATATATCATATAATAATGTATTTACAGAGTTTGTTATTAAATATATCGACTAACGATATTTATATACATCTAAAACTACAAAAATTTGATATTTGATAAATTATTTAATTTAATAGCCATTTAAAGCAGATGTTTTAATATTTAATAAAAGAAAAAAATAAATTAATAATAATTATTTTATGACAGTTTTAAAATAATGATTTTTCTTAGAAAGGAACAATATTTTAAATCTTAAAAATCGTTTTTGTATTTTATTAATGAAACGTCGAAAAAATTTGATTATTTTATATTGACTTTCATACGTTATATTATCTAATTTNATTGTATAAAACATTAAGTAAACATCATTAAAATTTTAAAGCATATATTATAAAATAAATAATAAATGTTACATTAAAATATTGTTATAAAACTGTAATAATTTAAATCGTGTTCGAGGAATAAAAAAAAATTTTTTTTTATTGTTTTCTGTCTGCTTTTCTATTTATGTATATTTTATCTCTTTAATAAGTTTTGAAACTGGATTTTTGTTTTTTTTTTTAATTTATACAGTAAATGCGTTATATTTAATTTTATTTTACTATTTTATTTGTTTATAAATGGCGCCGTAGCCGTTCCAACGCGAGTTGCGTAACTTTCACGGCAAAAAAGTTACAATTGTGTTTAACGCCATCTATTATGCGATTTTATTTTAAAAAGTTTTATGTTATTAAATATTATAAAACGACAAAAAAAGCTTATTTTTGAGAGTAGAGATGAATTTTCGTTTTAAAAAAATTTACAAATGCTGATAACGAGTAAAATCTTCGTTAGATTCTATCCTATCCAAGATACGAAAAATGACACCCTATATCTTCCCACCCCTTGACCTTTAACCACCAAAATATAATAGCATCAATCCCTGCAAACTTTCAGAAATTTTCAACAAAAGGCACAGGAGTTGAGCTTCAAAATTGTTGATGGACAAATTGTGTTTTCCCCACACAGACACAAACATTCAAACATACTGAAAATACCCCCCAAATTTTTTGCATTTCTCAACGTTCGAAAGTCTCTTGAATCACAAATATAAAAATCTCCGGGGGTCACTTTTTGACCGCTCGTCTTATTTTCCCTTTGTTATATATAACAGCCAAGAAAGTGTAATCCGTGTATATAAAAACACAAACGAAACATAGAAACAAGTACAAGAAAACATACGCAAAAGTTGTGTTTACTTTTTTATTCTATCCAATTTTTTTTAAATGGCGATCATTTTAATTTTTATACATTCGTGTAAAGATCAATAACAGTAAAAATATATACAAGACAATAGGCAAGAATACAGATAAGAGCATATCTTTATAAAATTAAATATTATGTAAACACTATTACAGTATTAAAAATAAACAATATATATTATAATAAAATGGTGTTATAAAATTGTATTATATTAAGCAAAGTTTGAAAAGTAAACAATGTTTTATTGTTTAATCTTTTCTATCTGCTTCTTCTCTATTGTTTTTATACTTTTATTCACGAACACAGGAAGAAAGAGTTTGAAAGTTTTCATTTTTATGTTAACTTCAAGTTTTCTATTCAATTTTATATGCCGTTATACGCCATTTTGGATTAAAATGGCGGCCGTTTCAACTGTAAACAAATATTTTATTATAATAAATATAACTCAAGATATATCTCTAATAGTATAATGCAATGTTTAGTTGCAATACATCTTTTACTTTCATGTATACGGTTATTACGAGATAAAAGAGGTATTTCCTTTTTTTATTTTTTTGATAGAAAAGGATATTTCCTATCCTAGCAATAATATCACAAAGAACTATTCACATCAACTACATCGACGACTATATCGATTGTCAGTCTCTTGCTATTTTTTTTTTATATATATTTTTCTTACTCTATTCTAGAAAAGATTATGGAAAAAATAATCTTTTTTGAGTTTAGTGTCCTTAATTTCTTTACTATCGGCAACATTAAGTTATTATTTTTATTTTTTTATTGTTATTACTATAATATTTACAGCAGTATGTTATAACACATACATATACTCTACTTATATGTGAAAATAATACAAAAGATATATCACTTATGTAAAGGTTATACGCAATAAAATATAGATTATTCTTTAATAATATAATTTATTATGTATTAAATATTTTATAACAATTTTTTTAAAGAATTTCCTGGAAGTTTTTATGTATTTTTAGAGATAGAATTATATTTAAAATAATTTTAGAATTTTTTTAAAAAATAAAGTAATTTATAAAAACAGCTGCTTAAAAACTATATTCTTTGTTAATAAAATTTGAAAAAAATTTAAAAAATTATTTATAAAACGTATACATAAAAACGCACCCGATAGACATACAAACTAGCAAAGTAATTTTCTATAAAATACTTCAGACTATAATATAAAGTTTTCTTTTTATAAGAAATTTACCAGACAGATAAGCAAACTGACAAACAATTTAGCCTTAAAATATTTAAAACCGCAATATAAAAATTTTATAAAGCCCACTAGACGATATTCTGCATTAAAATATACAGAATTATAAATAAAATTTTCAATAAAACATTACAATTCAAACTGCTATATAAACTTTTTTTAAAAATTGCCAGACAAACAGACAAACTATTCTACTTTAAATTTAGTCAATACTATAATATAAAATTCAATGCTATTCTTGTTTAACAAGAATAAAATTTAAATAGAATCTGCTTATATTTTCAATTTTAAAACGTTAGTTTAATTGGAGAGTTTATTATTTGCCATTTTAAAGTTAACCGCGATAAGTCTTATCTTGATAATTTTCTTTATTAAATTAAAATTTTATTTTTCTTGTTAAAGTATTTTAAGATAATTACTTTTTTTTTTTTTAAAAAAAATGCTGATTTAATTAATATTTTTAATACNATTTTGCTGTTTTATTTTATATATATAAAAAGAAATTAAATTTTACATTTGCATATTTTATTTTATAAATTTCAAATCAAAAATTTATTTACAAATGAAATAATTTTTTTTATTTAATTTCCTGATTTTTCAACAATTTTAACGTTTATTTTATTATTATTTTTTGTTTTTTCAAAATGTTTTTCTATATTTATAATTATCTTTTAACCTTTCAAATGCATTTATTCGTACATTTTTAACGTTTTTTTTTGTATTTTTCACTTATTTATTTTTAAAAAAACATTTTTTAAAATTAAAAAATAATGTTGAAAATACAACAAATAGAAAACATTTAAAATATTTTGAAAAAATATAAAATACATGTAATGGGAAAAATATAGAAAATGTTAAAAAGTAAAGAAAAATAAAATAAAAATAGTAGAAGAAAATATTGAAAATACAGAAAAAATTATGTACTAAATTACTATAGTTAATATATAATTTTGTGTATTTTTAATGTTTTCTTTATTATTCTTTCTTACTTTTCAACATTAGCAACGTTTTTCTTCATATAAATTCTGTATTTTTTTAACATCTTCTAAATGTTTTCTATTTATATGTATTTTTAACATTACCTTTTTATATTTTTAAAGTGTTTTTATTTCCATTTTCATTTATGTTTTAAACATTTTCTACGTTTTATTTAATTTCAATGTTTTTTATATAAATTTATTTATTTTTACCCAACATTTTTAAATTTTAATTTTTTAAAACTGTTTTTTTTCCATTTTTTATAAAAAAATAATAATAATAAAATGAAATTTTAAATGGTTAAAGTAATGAATATAATACATATTTTTTCGATAAGAAATTACTTAATAAATTTATTTGTAATTATTTAATAATTAATAATGTAAGTTCTGTGTAAGTAAAGTCGAAGCAATTATTCATAAATAAACGAATTACAGACATATTTTTAAGAAAATTAAAACGAAGGGTGGAGAGATAACATCATTCTATCCTACCCTTCATATTTTGGTGGTTTACAATTGGTTTAGATGTCAAAAGAATTTAGAAACATAATAGTTTGTCGTGTGGTTGACACCATCTTAACTTAATAAAGCACTGTAGGGAATGGTCTGTGTTTAGAGAAGATAAATAGCTTGTCGCCTCTTGTCATATTATTGAACGTTTACTATAAAGTGAAAATGAGTGTTATAGATTGCCAAGAAATCTAAAATATGATACAAAGTCAACTTATAGACAAAGTTAGTAATTAAAGATTTATAGAATTGATGTGATATCGTGTGTTAAATTGAACACACTTTAACTGTTCTTTACTTAAATTATTTGTCAAAGAAAGTACTTTAATATTTTCTACTTGAACTAAATTAACGAATAAAGTAATTTATTTAATAAAATTTTAAGATTAAAATATATAAAATAAATATAAAAATTAATTAACTTAACAAATAAATTTTGTAGAAAATGTTTTCAGGTAAGAAAATTTGTGCAAAA
>NW_019386532.1:763-14084 GCF_000671375.1 Centruroides sculpturatus | reverse complement strand
TATTTTTTATTTTAGTTTCTTAAAATGTTTTTAACGTTATTTAAAAATTCACTAGTAACGCTATACTTAAAAAAATTGGAGATTTTTTAAACGATAATTTTAATATAAAAATCTTTAATTTTTACATAAATTTATTATAAAATTAACAGTTTCATAAGCACTTAAAGTTACATTTTATAATATAAAGCATAAACATGTATACAAGTATATACAATATTCTAATGATTCTAATGATATAATGACGTTTTACTTTAAAAAAATGAATAAAAATCGATTTATAAAATTTTAAAATCACGGGAAAAACTTAGATAAAATAGGATGAAACGATAATTATATTTCTAACATTAATAATATTTAATACATTGCATGAAAATATGTCTTCATTAATAACACATGAAAGAAAGGTCAAATGCTAAAATTAAGAATTTTAATGTTGATAACGTCATAAAAACTGTAGAAAACTATAAATAAAACATTACATCTTTCACAATACCTTATTATAATAATTTACAATACCCTGACGAATTTACTAGCCAAGTAGAAGATAATTTTTACATTAATTAATAAAGTTAACTTAATCACGTTCTTGTCTAAATGATTTATTTTAACAACTGAATATAATAAATGTATTAATATTAATTAAAATTTATAGTTGTTCTATATATATATATATATATATATTTGGGTGGGGCTAATTACAAGTATATAAACACATTAAAGAAAAGTATATAAAGATCTATAAAATAAATGGTTCTGGGATGATCAATAGAGTTATTTTGATGAAAAATGTTTCCTGAAAGAAAGTATAAAGTAATATTTTTTATAAGTCTTGTACTATATATTTTTTTACTATTTTGTAATTTTAATTAATTTACTATAGTTAAAATGTATAATAATTTATTTAAAAAATAACGAGCTATGGTCTTTTTAGATATAACTTTATAAAGTTAGAAGTGACATTCTATTTGTTTTCTTTATCAGTGCCAATAAAAGTATATCTATATATCTATTTTATATATATATCTTTCGAAAATTAGGAAAGAATCAAATCTGAGTTTTGACGCCATCTGTAAAATTTCTCGTTTTCATGTCTTACTCTGACCTTGATTCTGACATGTGTGCTGTTGCTAAGATACCATACACCAGACAATCGATAACTCGACTGGGAAAAGAGAGGGAAGTTGATGGTGAGTCGAACACTTACTTAGTCTATGATCACTATACCAGGAGAAAGTAATGGAAGAAGTATGGGATATATCAAATGTCGTAATAAATAACAAGACTTTCTTTAGTGAAAAACTATGAAAACCTATGAAAAATANTATAAAAGTAAAAATGTTTACAATATTAAATATATATATAAACTGCTTTAAAATTTTCTATTTTAAATTTGATATTTAAAGAATTAAATTCAGGTGTGTTTAGTAGTATAAGTAACTAATATTGCTGAGAAGAAGATAGATAAAATTAAATTCATGTGAATCATACAAAATTGGTTATAAAAAATGCCTTAACAGAAGTACTAAGTACATACTTATCATATTTTTTCTACAATAAAATTTATTTATAAAGTTATTTTTTCAGATAATAATGAATGAAGTACATTTTGAATGAACCTGTAATTAAAGGTTCTTTATAATCATCGGATCAAAGTTCTTTAATCACATAAAACGTGTCGTTTATCATTTATTTTGTCATTGTTATAACCGAAATTTTCAGAATTTGACCTTATTCAACTTTTATCAACTTAATTAAACATTTACTCATGTTTTCTGTCTGGTTGGTATTTTAATTACTTCTTTATCATTTTTTCTAGAAGATTTATCTTAAATAATTGTTACATTTTTAAACTTGAATACAAAATATTTAATACATTTAAAATAATTTTAATCAATAATATATCATTTATTTACTATTTTATTGCTTATTCTTTGATTTATTCACAGAATTTATTGTGTGTTGATGCAACGTAATACCTGATGTTGGACGGATTTAGCCATTATTGTAACGCTTTTTTTTTTGTTATTCTAAATTCGAAAAAGTTTCATTCGATTATTGTCGATGTCATAGAAAATTTTGGACCCAATCGAGCATCTGTTTCGTACATTATCGATCTCTAAATCACGTAGACAATGGACCAAACCCTTTATTTTTCTATATAAAAAAAGGTTATCATGCCCAAAACAGATGACCAAATTTATAGAACGGACGAGTTAAATGATTGCTTTAGCATCTTAGTATGAATCAAAAAGCTTCATTTTAACATGACCCGAATGTAAAATTTCAAAAACGATCGATCATCACGTGAAGGAATCGATCTAAAATCGATCGCTTTTGAACAGAATAAAGAATAGGGAAAAAAATCTCAACGGTATTTTTAGTGGTCAAAGTCCATTTACTCAAGCGTTAAAGCTTAACTTTACAAACATCGTTTACACAAAAATTGAATGTGAAAAATTGATTTAGAACTGTGAAGTCTTTAACAAATTTTATTTAACAAAAAAAAAATACAAATAAATTTTCACTAAATTTCATTTTAAAAATTCAAATGTTCTTATTAAAACAAATAATAATAAAATCATCGATTTAAAAATTTAAATTAATTTTTATTATTATAGATTTATAAAATAATAATTTATAGATTTTTATAAAAATACTAAATAGGTAAATTTTTCTAATAAATTATATTTTAAAAAAATTTAATTAACTTGTAAATTATTAATAACTGATTGCTCATTTGTAATCAAATTTGCAATTATTGATTGATAATTAATCGGTTATGAACGTAAATTCATTAATTTAATTTATTTTGGATATATTTTCATATAATTCATATATTTATTTTACATGAAAATACAATATTAATTCCTTATTTATTTCGATTTAATGATGATAAAATATATACAATTATTTATGTTTTTAAGTAAAATACATATATTAATTAGAATAATTAAATAATTAGAATTTATAATTTAATTTACCAAGTTTATTGAGTGGTAATTTCTTAGAGTTTCTTTTGGAATTTTGTGATTTTTTTTACTCAAAAACTTTTACTGCTTTTTATTTAATAAATATTTATAAAAATTTCGATAATTTTATAACAAAATGAAAAGTTTATTTGGAACTTAAGTACAAAAAATGCAATTTATTTCATTAAATAAATTTACAAATACATGAATTTCTACAGAAGTAAAAGCACGTACAATTTGTTAATTGTGTTTAAAATTTAAATATCTTTATATACATAATTAAACTTCATATTTTAAAAGGATATACCTCAAGAAATAATCAGCAGAATTACGCTATACCAGTATTCCAAACGGAGACTTGTGTGGTAATGGAAAGTTATTTGAAAAAAAAACAGCTAGTTACAAAAATGTCTGCTAGGGAGGTAAGAGGCGCTGAGACATCGTACTGAATAACACAAAATGTCTCAAAACTCACGATGCACACGGTACGCTGTGTTGTTAAGCAACAGCATGTTCAGTATGCTTGCTTCCAAAACTCTGAGTGTTGTTGAACATGCGATTTGGCTGTTGCTGACAATGAAGGATGTTTGACAATAGCATATGGAATATGCTGTTGGGTAACCAACCATACAGCGTACAGTTTGCATCGTGAGTTTTGAGATATTTTCAGTTATTCACTACGGTGTAGCAGCGCCACTTACCGCCCTAGCGGACAATTTTGTAATTAAGTAATTTTTATTTTCGAATAAAGTTCCATCACCACCGTATGCGAATAAATAAGAAAAATCGTGTAAATTAAGCATAAAAATCTATTTTTATATTAAATTTAACCTATTCGTGATTAGAAATAATGAATTTATCTTACTGTTACATTTATAGCGTGCTTATTTTATTGTTCGATAGTAAGTAATGTAATCAGTTAATGCTTAAGGAACTAAGTACAGCAATGTAGTAAGACAATGCAGTATGTTAATATAATAAATAAGTACATTCTTATATAACTAATGTAGTATCGTTATTCTCTTACTGCATTACTTTAAGTTCTATACAGTAAATGTAAAAATAACAATATATTAAGACTACAAATACGTTATTTATAATGTTATTTACTTCATTATTTAATTACATTACTCACTACATTTGTTATATAGTCATTAGGGGAGATCGGGGCAAGATCGGCATGTTAAGCTTTACTTAAATTTTGTGTAATAACTACTGCTGTAAACTGAAAAAAAAGCTTTGCATATTGTCTATTGGAATGTTACCTTACTATAGAACTGGTTAAAATCAGTTTGGAAATAAAAATAATTAAAATAATTACAACTTTACAAGAAGAGAGAAATTGACGAAGTTGCCCCGGGTATAGGGGCAAGATCGGCAACTTCTCTCTTTTTGTAAAGTTGTAATTATTTTAATTATTTTTATTAAAGTTGCCCCTGGTATAGGGGCAACAGTAATGGGGCAAGATAGGCACGTATATAAAATTATGTTATTAACAATGTATAAGTTGGAATTCACTATTAAAACAAAGAAATACAAATCCAACACCCATTTAATATTATTACAACGAAATGCAAGTTCAAAGACATATATACATGAATAACAAATGCAAACATGTTTTCATTTATCATCTGTTTGATTTTTATCCTTTGCTTCTAATGTGGCTTTATGTTGCCGATCTTACCCCGCTAGTCATGATTTCGAAACATTAAGTACAACCCTGAGAACAGAATGCCAAGCCACGATCTGGCCACGTGAATAAGTTGAAGTTACATCCTTCTAACAGGAAAAGTAACTTTCGTTATCATGGAATTATAACAAAACCTGCCAATTCAATATAAATGGAAAAAAAATATTATATGGAATTCAACGAAAATGAAAATTTGCTTGATAATTCAACTACGCTTGTTGGAGAACAATAAAAACACTACACTCAACAAGCCACCAATAAAACTCAACTGCCTAACCTATAACCAAAGTCTCCTTTTAATTTGTTTTTTAAAAAAAGCGCTTGACAAACTTGCCCCGCATGCCGAAGTTGCCCCGATCTCCCCTATATGATATTTATAAATACAAAGTGATTTATTTAAGTAAGATAATACTCGTATTACTTTATTTTTTATATAATTATTTATTTATATTACTTAACATCGTCATGTTACATTGCTTTATTTCATTATTTACTGCACAATTCCTTACAGCATTAGATAATTATATTCCTTACTGCGCACGAAATAACTGGAATAAGTAATTAGTTAATGTAGATATAATAATATAGTTAATAAATACTAACATTATAATAAATAAATATGCAATAAAACAATGTAGTAAATAACAATATAAGTAATAAGGAAGTAAACGTTCTATACTACTTATTTTAAGTATTAACATATAAAAAGATATCATCAGTAATAACTTAAACCAATATTGTATCTATTGTCTTAATATATTAGTTATTATAATACTAGGTAATATAATAAATTATATTAATTAGTTAGTTCTGTAGTACTTACAATACGGTTAGTACTACATAAGCAGTAACATATGGCAAGTAACTATGGGGTGAATAATGTAATCAGACAATTTGGCAGCAAGATAATGCAGTAATAATGTCATCGCCTTTAAAATTTAGTAACCTTTTGTAATACTGTACTATTACGAATGATACTTAAGTACACTCGTAAAAATAATAAAAATGTGTTATTGGTTTTTCCATTTTCAATTTTACAATTCTACTGTAAAGGAAAAAGATGTTTTTGAATATTTTTCACATGAACATTCTTTAACGCGTCAATTAAAATATAATTTTTTAGCATCTTTAAAAATTTCAATTAAATAAATTATACTTAAGGATAATTTATTTATTTTATTTTTTAGATAATAAAAAAACGAATTTTATTTGAAGAAAAAAGAATCCGTTAATGATACAATTTAATAAAAAATAATGGAATATAAAAACAGTATCATTTTTATAGATGTGATCTCTATGCCAAAGTCCTAAGTTTCCTCCCATGTGACCAACTACACCTGACACGGTCGTAGTAACTATATCGATCGAACATTTTATGGAGTCAATGTCTTAAAACATTCTTTCTCTATGTAACCACAAGCCTAAATTTACTTAAAATAAAACAAATGACATTAATAAATATACCCACAAATCTATATTGTATCAATAAATTATGAAAAAGACATTGCTAAACCATTAGAAAAAATCAGTAAAAAGTTCCCAAAAAATTCTAGAATGTATGAAAATAATTTATGTATTTATTATAAAAATGAAAAAAAAAAAAAATTAAGATTAAATCAGATTTAATATTGTTACGAAGAAGAAGTGGTTGAAGTAGTAAAATTGTTTGCTTCATCCCAATAAATTCTAGCATTTAGCTATCCAGGGAATATTTGAAGAAGGATACTAAAAAAATCCATTTATCTTAATACCATTATTAAGAATGTTTCTAGAATGAAAGTAGGAGAAGAAAAATCTTTACAGTTATTATATTTATCCGAATAAAAACTGTTTATAATTTGTAAAGTGTCTGTTTGTCTATCCTTTTATTACGCTCTATTTCTCGACGACTATTCATCATATAAAAATATTATTAAGTATTACGCTGTCTACATAAGTAAGGAACGTGAAAATTTATTTTAAACAATTTTTTACGGTTTAGAAAAGAAAATAAAAAGTCCTCAAATTTTTAATACGAAAGACAGCGCGTATTAAAATTAGATTAAAATTAAAATTATATAAACTAAATTAAAGAAGTTATATAAGAAATTTTTCCATTGATTTATTTTACTTACTTTTAATTTAATTTAATTTAATTCTCGAGTTACTACAAATTACAATTTAGAAAGAATTAAAAAGAAAGAAAATGTATATAGAAGTGTATATATATATATATATATATATAGTAAATTAAATAACTTACGAGTTTTAAAATCATTGATAAGCTATTTATTGACAGACCCATATTACGCGCGCGTATGCCCACCAGTGGCCAAGCGGTTCGGTTCCTGAACACTGGGAGTTCGGTAGTGGATTCGCGCCTCATTCGGACGGGCTGGCCACGTGGCGTTTTCCGTGTTTTAACCACGTCTGTAACGCCTAAACATGGACCAGTTATTCTTAAAAGATCTCCCGGAAGACATTTCTCCCCTCGCGTAACATCGACTCACCAGAGAAGGCAACGGGGAACCACTCTGGTACTAACTTCCCCAGGATTCATCTTGGCACGAAACTAATCTCCAATTAACCTGCGCCAGGTGTTCGCCGACGTCAGGATGACCTGATATGGCACACGAAGAGAGAGAGAGATGCCCAAGGGCTACAGCTGGGCTTTACTCATTGGATTGCAATTTTCAAATCGCAGAACTATAGATTTCCAGTGTAATTCGTCTATCCATCCATTCTTTGTCAATGTATAAGATTTTTACTAATATTTTTATTCTATATGAAGAAGTGGATTTAAGGTGCGCAGAGCGTAGCTCACTCTCTTCTGAGGTGTTTTCCGAATAAAGTCTGGTATCTCAAGTAGTAAAAAGTTTTGTAAGGCATATTATTTCTTTTCTGCACGCCATTCTAAAGATTTCGGGATTCGCTATTGTCTGTGTCAGTATATGTCTAAAGAAATTGGGCTAGTGATTTCAAATGCTTAAAATGGTCTTGTTTATTGGAATAATAAATGTTTAATGACATTTATTTTTGCCAATTCATAAATTTGCTTCAGATAAATCGGATATTCGGTATAAAGCGGTCCTCTCCTTTCGTCGTTGTTTAAGTTATGGCAACGCAACACTTGGGCGATCAGCTTAGGGGGAATGCCTTCCGGGAGGTCTTTTAAGAGAAACTGGCCTCTGCTTAGGCGTTACAGAAGCGGAGAAAACCTAGAAACTCCACGTGGCCAGCCCTTCCGGAAGTCGCATGTTCGCACTTTACTAATGGGCTGGCTGCGTGGAATTTTCCGGGTTTTCTTCATGTGTCTAATATCTAAACCAGTGCCAGTTTCCCGAGTTGCATCCCATCTTGGCAGATCACACTTATGTTGCGTTTCTATATCCCATCCAGAGCCGTAACTAGGCAGGTGCAACAGGTGCACCCGCACAGGACCCACTTGGAAGGGGGTACCAAACTGCTGTTCACAAGAAACTATATTTTTAAATTTTAAATTTTTCCGCCTTCCTGAAGCGCGGTTTGGCGATTACATTTCGCCTTACCTAGACCCTAGATGTCTGCTCCCAGTGTTCCCAACTGTGGCGACTTTTAGAGGGACGTAGTGAGGTAGCGGAGACCTCAGACAAATCAGCCAAAAGTAGCAACTTTTGAGATTTTTTAATTTATTTTTTGAGAAATTTAAATTTATGTTTATAGTTTTCAAATTTACAGATTTTTCTCTACTTTATAGAGCTCTCTGGTAACTACTAATATTATTACGATATACAAAACTGTATTTCTAGATTTTTCTACAGTGTGCAGAGCTATAAATCTGTAAAGGTAACATTTTGTAACAAAAATAAATCTGTCCGAANTGCCACAAATAAGCTATATATTGATTATTGACCATTTGTGACATGCTATAACGAGCAAAAATTTAAAAAAACTAATAGGTAGGTTTAAAATTAATAAATACAAATGTATTCTGGCAGTGAATGAGTTAATTATGCTTTCTATTTGCAAAACTCCTCAACCTTAACACAAAATAAGAAAAAAAGTGAATTTTTAAGAAATTTGCGGGATTTCCCGGGATAAGAAAAATTTCCCGGGATATTTCCCGGGTTAAAAAAACAACCGGGATCCCGGAATCCCGTTTCAGAAACCCTAGACATGATGCTCTCGTTTTATCACATCTTTTTCCTCTCTTAATGTACTTGAAATTACATAAATTAATCTTCTAGACTTCATAATTAAAATTTTATTGTATAGAATTTAATTTATACAAGCTTAGGTCTCAGAGTTATATTTATCTCGTCAATCCTGGATATAACCTTCATAATAACTTTCCATAGTATAAAGTATACCTTTCCCAGCATAAACTTCTCTTTGTTATAGTTATTTACAGTATATTCTAAATTAATTTTATACGAAAACTTTAAGAATTACGTCAGGGATATCACGTTAAAAATTTTCTTTATAATAGATAATAAAAACCCTTTAATAAAAAAAATATGCAATAAATTAATGTGCTCGAAGTCGAATAATAAAAAAAAACAAAATATTTTAAAGTTACATATTAAAATTCAGACATAATTTTTTACTTTTATGTAAATAAATCAATAAGATTCTTTCAGACGACTTGATTAAATTTTCTTGGATAATTTTACAAATTTAAAAAAAAAAAAAAATACAATTTAGCATCAAATTTTACTTATTTAACTAGTAAATAACTTTAAAACTTATATTTACTTCATAAAATAATTTCTTATTGGTTAACGAAGCTATCTATATATTGTAATCTTATGTATTTTTGATTTATTTCATTTTGACCTTGTAAGTCACGAGAGTCATGAGTTGCCCCCTTCTCAAATATATATATATTTTCCTCCTTTCTACCGGTTCTGACCTGATTCAACCGACTTTTCCTACATATATTTGAGATACTGTAGGTCATATTTTGATATCAGAAGTACTTAAACTTCACTATCTTCAAACTAAACTTTCCTATATTTAGTCCTATTTTTAACCTTAATAATAATAAAAAAAATATTTAAAAAAAAATAAATAAATAAAATGCAATAAGTTAAATTAATCTTTGCATTTATTTATTATTAAATATTAAAGATTTTAAAAGAATGTATGCACAAAAAATTTTACAATTAAAGCACAATTAAAATGAAATAAGTGAGTTAAAAATTTTTATTAAGAAGTTTTAGAAATATTCAAAGATAAAATGATTTTATAAACAATTAAAACTCTAATTTTTGCAAATATTTTATTTTATTTTTTTTTCAAAAAAATTATGTATTTTTTTTAATTGCAAAATAGATTTAATACTTCAAAAAAATAAAATTCGTGCATTAAAAATATTTATTGTTGCTTTTTTCTTTTAAATAAAAATAAACAATTTTTTCAATGCAGATTTTTTGATTTTTTTCCAACGAATAATGTTTTTAATTATTGCTTAAATTATTTCAAAATTTTTAATTATTTTTCTGTTGTAATATACATTTCATGAAATATTTTGTAACAGCATTATAATACCATTAGTCATATTAAATTGGGGGATAGATAGGACAGATTTTGATCCAGACAAGGTCTTAAACAATTATTATGGATACCAAATGTTTGTGTACAATGCAGATAATGTAACCAAGTGACGTAAATTTATATTTGATTGTGCTGATAATATATACGAGGCATTGTTAATTTTGCATCGATACAATACATTCCTTTAGCAAATATTTGATGATCATTATAATGATAATCAATATTTTCAATAAATTAATTTAAAGTCGGCATTGTTATTAGCATTTTCACTATTTTTGTAATTATTTTGCAAATGAGAAAAAGTAAAGAAAATCATTTAGATAATAGAATGCATTATAATTCAATTTTTCGAATTTAATGCAAAAATTAATAATAGAAATGAATTTATTTTTAATGCCTTTATTAGATTACATCGAAGTGATTAAATCCTCATAACTAAAAGATAATACAAAAAATATATTTTAACATAAAAACGCTGTTATATCCATTGTTATGCAAAATAATCGAGTAACATAACATTTTGAAATCTTCTGTAACAAATTCTATTAATTTATACTGACATTTTCAATAAATTAGCAAATAAATGAAAATTTTCTTCACAATGTGGCATATACCGCACGATTATAATTAAATTATCTTTATTCAACGCTGTCTAGAGAGTTATTTAGCAATCTAAATGCAACAAATTCTGGGATGATGATATTTGAGGACATAAATAATACATTTCCGTAAAAAATTAGTATCATAACTTTCCACTAGGGTAATTTTGGCAGTGCAAGCAACAAACACTTTAATTTTACTTTATTTGTACGCTCATGTTATACAACTTCTAGTGTTGCAAGCATTATACATTTAATAATAATATGATATAAAGAAAATTTATTTTTCGTTATAGAATTTGTTCAAATAGGATTTAAGTATAATTATCAATGATTTATGTCTTCTAAACCATTTATTTTAATTTTAACTGTGATAAGAATAAAAAAGTATTATAGTTTAAGTTCAGTTTTGTAAAGAAAAACTCAAATTACTGAAAGAAAACAACAAACTTATCTGTTTAATTATTATTTATTAATTTGAAAACCATAAGACTGTTGATACTTTTATTGACAAAACATAGAATACAAAAGAGAATCCTCTTCCCATAAAAATATAAATAAAAAAATTTAGAATTACCTTATCACACCCATCAGTGGTCGAATGGATAAAACCACTAAACACTGATAGTCGATCACGAGTTCGTGGCTCACCCACGAGCTAACCACGTGGAGTTTTCTGAGTTTTCTTGGCATGCACTTAAACAAGGACCATCTTCCCTATACGTGGCTAACCCACGAGCTAATCACGTAGAGTTTTTTGGATTTTCTTGGCATGCCTAACACTTAAATAAGGACCAGCTTCTCTATAGAAAGTTCTCCTGGTACTCATCTCCCCTTGGTAGATCGTTCAAGTATTGCATTGCCTTATTCCATCAAATAATCATATCTACAATTCAATTCTAAACTAAGAACATAATCTACAACCAAATAACTTGATTTTAATAAATTTTAAAAGTACCTAATTTGAATTTTTATAATAATGGAAGTAATATGATATCTATTCAGGAAATGCATAAATGATTACAGGTATAATTATTGCATTAAATAGTTGAAATGATTTTTTTTTTAAAATAAATTTTTCTATTAAAATTATAAATTTTAATTTGTTTCCGAAAACATATTAAAATAAAATATTTACATTTAAATATTATACTATGAAAGCCTTAACTATATTTACATTTGTACTTTACCATAATTTGCGCATGAAATATATTAAATTTTCATAAAGTTTCGTTTGATTTTATTAAATAAAATTAATTTTAAGAATATTTACTGATAAATATATTTTAATTTAATTTAAAATTATTCGCAAATTTACATTATTATTAATGATGTAAGCATTAAATTTGTTCAACGATTTTTAGTACAGTTTAAAACTATATATAAGTATAATATATTATTTATTAGATAAATAATAAATTATACATTTTTAGAAGCGATAAATTTAATATTTTATGAAATTCTAAATTACAACAAACAACTCTTCATGCATTTTTAACAATAAAAAAGATATTAATTTTTTTTTTACTTTATAATAATATAAAAATTATAAATTAACATATTTATCAATTTGAAAATGGCAAAATAAGAACTTTAATTGCTTTAAAATGTTATGTAAAAATTGTTTAATTTTATAAATCCAAGATAATAACTTGCTTAACAAGCTACTTTTACACATGAGACATTTTTATTACTGTAAATCAGAAAAGATTGGAGAATAAGTTTATAAAAAAAAAGAATTATTTTTATATATATATAGTTATATAAAAAATGCAAAGAATTTGCTTTTAACCAACTGTAAAATAAAGTCAAATCCTATTTGCATATTTATACTTGAATAACTATCACTCCCTACTTCACTTTGATTGACAAACCAATTTTTTCAAGCATGAATTTTCTATACAACTATCGATTTTTTCGAAGAATTTCTTGGAAAACTATCTGACAAATGCATTTTCTGTATTTTCAATTGATTTTTACATAAATGCAAATTTTTTATTTCTTACAATGTTTTTATATATTTGAATTCTTATTATTTTATTTCTTATATATATATACAAATAACACTTTTTAAGGAATAAAATATTCCAATTTTGATTTGATTTTAATCAGTTTTATATAAAAAAAACAAAAAAAATATATATATATATATAAAGAAAATTTGCTTTTTTGTTGAAGACTCAATGTATTTATTGTCTGTAGTACATGTAATAAAATTATTCTTTTCTTCAGTTGTTTATTCGTATATACATTATTGATTTTTTTAAAGTAAATTTTTCCTCCTTCTTTGTATTTTCTTGATTAAATTTTAAAATTGATGATGAAGACAATAGGATGGAATTTTACAGAATATTATCAACTGATAAATATTTGTATAATGGCGCCTTGTGGGGGATGAAGGATAAAATTTGGCCTTGTCATAGGCAATAATGTAAATAATCTGAGGTTTAAAGATCATATTTTAAATTCTCCTTTAATTAATATCAAAGAAAGTAAATATTTTAAGATAACAAATTTAAAAAAAAAAATATATATCATAAATAATACAT
>NW_019386532.1:0-685 GCF_000671375.1 Centruroides sculpturatus | reverse complement strand
CCCCTATAACACTGTTGATTATTCCGTTTTATATGAATTCCATGTTGTACGAGTCACTCAGATTTTACAAATACGTGAGCCGTTCACAGCCCGGCACACGTATTTGTAAAATCTAAGTGACTCGTACAACATGGAATTCATATAAAACGGAAAAATCAACAGTGTTATAGGGGGGGTCGAATGTATTTCACTAGTGACGACGACGATGATAAAAACGATGATGTAAATGACAACAACACGCTATTAATGATATAAAATGTATTGATGATGATGATGATGATGTTGTTGACGTTGATAACGTTGATGACGTCAACGATGTTTATAAAAACTTGGAGAATAATGATGACGTTGATGATGAGAAAGACAAACTGACGATCATAATACTAACGATGATAGTGATGAGGTTATAATAATTAGTCAAATAATAAACTTAAATAAAAGATTGAACTAACAAGGAGATGGCCAGATATTCGCATCTCTGATTTGAATGAAACTTGGTGAACATGTAGCCTGAAACACTAAGTAGGACCCACTGAAGTGGGTCCTACTTAGTGTTTAGGAACTATTTGTGTTTAGGGTTACATGCTGACAAAGTTTCATTCAAATCGGAGATACAAATGTCTGGCCATCTCCTTGTAAGTGATAAACATTCTATAAAATTGTTCTGAAGATTAATAAAATGTTA
>NW_019386531.1:27615-52293 GCF_000671375.1 Centruroides sculpturatus | reverse complement strand
AATCTCGGGATTAGGAAAACTTAATCCCGAAAATTTTGGGACTGAAAAGTTGTCGGGATCCCGATTTTCGAGATCCCGGGATCAAATCCTCTAGTTATGAGTTATATTTATTTAGATTAAAACACTCACCAAACCCTAAATATAACATTTAATAAAAATTAGCTGATTTAATTAAAACAAATGTTTTTATTAGATCAGCTAATGTTCATTTAGGGATTACTTTTCATCATCATTTGTAAGATGATAAAAATTCTTTTCTGAATTTTCTGGTATCCAACATCATTTACTCTTACACATTTCACATTATTACCAGTATATAAAAATATTGCCTTGTGAAATGTTTGGCTTTTATCACTGCTTGGAAATTTTATTTAAAATAAAGTATAATTTTAACACACTAAAAATAAAAAATTTTTAGTTGAAAAACAAGTAAAATTATACTCTTTCTATTTCCGACTTCGAGGATTCTACGAGCCAAAAAATGACAAACAAATGGCAAGGAACAATCATTATTTTATTAATACAATCAAAATGCATTTCGCCATCAGGCCTCCTCAGTGGATACATCAAGATATCAATCACTGGTTACGCTTTATACCCAACAGTCGTTCCCAGCATGAATCATTCCAGCACTCAAATTAAGTACATTTACATGTTCAGCGATACAAAAATGTTCTACAATTTTTCTTTCCAAATTATTTTCTATTTTATACAATATTTTAGTATTTTTTCTATTTATATTACAGTTAAATTCTCTACAATGTAAAAACCATGCTGATTCCGTTCTTCTCAGTCTAATGGCCGCCTCATGTTCCTTTATTCTCAACGCCAATCTTCTTCCGGTTTCTCCATTGTAATAATTTGGACTTCCACATGTACATGACATTCTGTATACGACACCAACAATCTTAAATTGGTCTCTGCATGAATTTTCACTATTTATATACTGATAATGTTTGACATCTTATTCTTTTGATTCGCAACTATGCATATAGAAAATTCTTTAAATATCGGTTTATATTTTTCAAAAAGATTAGTAACATAAGGAAACTTTACATAAGAAATATCTTCTATGTCATTTTTAACATTAAATCTACATTTTAACTATAAATTATACCACTTACAAAGAATATACTTCGGATAATCATTTAACAGAAATTTTTTTAAACAATTGTTTTACTTCAATATCTATATTTTCTTGCTGAGTTGTTCGATTCAATATCTTTCTCAATTCCATAATAAAGACATTCTTTTTATTTTCTATAGGACAGTAAGATTTAAAGTTAATAGTTTTACTATTGTTACATAGTTTTTCATACTTACTAAATGATACACTTGTTTCTTCTCTTTTTATGGTGACATCTAAGAAATTCATTTCGTTTTGTTGTTCATCTTCACTTGTAAATTTTAAATTTTTATGTAATCCATTTGCATATTCCTCAATGTATTTAGATGAAAGTATTTGAGAATCATAAACTATTATTATGTCATCTACATATCTTGCATAATATTTAATACCTGTTAAACTCGAAATTCTTTCATCTATTTTATTCATATAGATATCATCCAGTTTTGGTCATATGACCGATCCCATGGCAATACCTTTCTTCTGCCTATAATACTCTGTAGAAATTTTAAAGTAATTATTATTAAATACAAATTTTATAAGTTCTATTATATATTCAGGAATGTTATATGTTTTAAGACTTTCTATTATCATTTCTAGAGTGATCAAGCGAAACTAAGAACATCCATAAGTAAGGATTTGATTAAATTTAAAGGTAAAAATTTAGTGAGATTGCTTTTAATTTCTTCAATAGGATTCCTTGATAATAATTCATAATCATCTGATGAAATTATTTCTAATGTTTTAGATAACAATTATTCCTTTTTTATAATCACCAACTGCTTTGATTTATCCGCCATAACTAAAGAAATATGTTTTTTATTAAAAAATTTACTTAATCTTTTCATTTTATTAACTATTTTAACAGCTTTTTTATCTATTATATAACCACTATTTTTATTTTTACCTTTAAATTTAATCAAATCCTTACTTATGGATGTTCTTAGTTTCGCTTGATCACTCTAGAAATGATAATAGAAAGTCTTAAAACATATAACATTCCTGAATATATAATAGAACTTATAAAATTTGTATTTAATAATAATTACTTTAAAATTTCTACAGAGTATTATAGGCAGAAGAAAGGTATTGCCATGGGATCGGTCATATGACCAAAACTGGATGATATCTATATGAATAAAATAGATGAAAGAATTTCGAGTTTAACAGGTATTAAATATTATGCAAGATATGTAGATGACATAATAATAGTTTATGATTCTCAAATACTTTCATCTAAATACATTGAGGAATATGCAAATGGATTACATAAAAATTTAAAATTTACAAGTGAAGATGAACAACAAAACGAAATGAATTTCTTAGATGTCACCATAAAAAGAGAAGAAACAAGTGTATCATTTAGTAAGTATGAAAAACTATGTAACAATAGTAAAACTATTAACTTTAAATCTTACTGTCCTATAGAAAATAAAAAGAATGTCTTTATTATGGAATTGAGAAAGATATTGAATCGAACAACTCAGCAAGAAAATATAGATATTGAAGTAAAACAATTGTTTAAAAAAATTTCTGTTAAATGATTATCCGAAGTATATTCTTTGTAAGTGGTATAATTTATAGTTAAAATGTAGATTTAATGTTAAAAATGACATAGAAGATATTTCTTATGTAAAGTTTCCTTATGTTACTAATCTTTTTGAAAAATATAAACCGATATTTAAAGAATTTTCTATATGCATAGTTGCGAATCAAAAGAATAAGATGTCAAACATTATCAGTATATAAATAGTGAAAATTCATGCAGAGACCAATTTAAGATTGTTGGTGTCGTATACAGAATGTCATGTACATGTGGAAGTCCAAATTATTACAATGGAGAAACCGGAAGAAGATTGGCGTTGAGAATAAAGGAACATGAGGCGGCCATTAGACTGAGAAGAACGGAATCAGCATGGTTTTTACATTGTAGAGAATTTAACTGTAATATAAATAGAAAAAATACTAAAATATTGTATAAAATAGAAAATAATTTGGAAAGAAAAATTGTAGAACATTTTTGTATCGCTGAACATGTAAATGTACTTAATTTGAGTGCTGGAATGATTCATGCTGGGAACGACTGTTGGGTATAAAGCGTAACCAGTGATTGATATCTTGATGTATCCACTGAGGAGGCCTGATGGCGAAATGCATTTTGATTGTATTAATAAAATAATGATTGTTCCTTGCCATTTGTTTGTCATTTTTTGGCTCGTAGAATCCTCGAAGTCGGAAATAGAAAGAGTATAATTTTACTTGTATTTCAACTAAAATTTTTTTATTTTTAGTGTTTTAATATTTATACCGATCCCATTGGTTTTTAATAATTGGAAGTATAATTTTGTATTGATCTATCCAATACAACAAATTTTCTTTTATTTATTCATCTTGATTTTGTTTTATGAAAAATTGTTTCAAATTGAATTGAATTTTATTTTAGACAGACTCATACGTCATCGTGCTTGTGCTTTAAAAGATACTGCACATGCTTTGGTGGATAGTGAGTTGGATGAACAGTTTGAAAAAATGTGCCAGGACATACATGAAGCTAGAGTGAAAAGAGGTAAACTATTTATCTTGTTTACTATAATTGATGTAGAGATTAGAAACTGTATTTGGAAGTTGTAAATATTAATAAATACACAACATAAGTCTTTCTATGTTTTAATTTCAAGTTTTTTAAGTGAAAAGACTTTCTTGAAGATTTTGATTATTTTTTTAATGTTTATTAATTTATGTAATATTTATTGCCTAAGTAAAAGTTTTTTATTTCAGGTGAAATCAGCAAATACATACCAAAGCCATTTCGAGTGCAGTCCTCCTCAAACGAAACTGTGGAGGCGGATTTGACATCTAAATCCACTGGCACAGTTCCAACAACTTCCACTTCAGAAACTTGTACCACCAATGATAGTTCCAGTCAGAGTTACATTACCCGCCATGGCAAACGCCAACAGAAATTGCAAGAGATCATTACTAATAATGGAGAAACAGCCAAGAAAACATGGCAAAACTGTGGTTAGTTCTCTCATTTAATATTATGGGTCTGCAAAAATACCATTTTTACTTGGTACCATATCTATGCTAATATTATAAAGAGGTAATGTTTGTAAGTATGTATGTATGAATGTAAGTTTGTTTGCAGCAGGTAATCTCCGAAACTACTCATCCGATTTCAAAAATTCTTTCACCAATATTTAGAATGGAACCTCAGAGTGGACATAGGCTGTATATTATTCTGTTAAACATTCATATAAATTAAAATATATAATCTAGGTTAAGGCTTTTATGTCCAACAGATGGCGCTANTAATGTGGTTTGAATTGCACACATATGCATTGGCAAGGTGTTACCAATCTAAACATAAAATTTAAAAATTGCAACTTTAAGCTTAAAATGTCTGTAAGTATAATTATAAATACTTAGAACAGAAGTCCTAAGCACACCTTCCATGCTGTAGAAAATTTATTTATTTCAATCGTGTTAGGAAAAGTCTTGTGACAATAGATTTCCTTTCCTCTAATTAACATTTAAATCCCAAAATGTTTCAGTCTCTCTAAAATTGACTGTTCTCCTGTTCCCAACAGCCTTGTAATTATCTCAAGTATGTGGAATCCAAGGTCCAATGTAGTAGATGTGCACTTTCAAAATCCACCTGCACATCACAAAGAATATGCCACCAGAACCATGTCTGAGAACTTCTTACTAACATCATGTTCATGTTCCGTTATCTAGTTCCAAGAGCCACAGCAGTCACTCCAATGTGTACCAAGGAACAGTCCACACAGGTGTCATATAATAGAATAGCATATACACCTGGTGCAAAATGCTCCTCTACTGGATCCTTTTTGTTTCTGATCAGTGCAAAGATTGTCAGACACAAATTTTCAACATTTTAAATTTGAATGCTCAACATATTTTGTGATATTATTTACAAATTTTTAACCAATGGAACATTAGGTTTTAAGTGCATATTTTTAATATCAAGTACAGAGAATCAGATTTCAAAATATATTTTATATATGAATAAAATAAAACCCAAACAAGAATAAACACATTTCAAAAATTAGCTATTGTGATTTTATTATGTATATATTTATGCCATGTTTTTTAACCCTAGGGTCATCTACTATCTGAGGCAAAGAAGTCATTGGCATTAATTGCTGTAATTTTGCTTGAAAAAGGTATATGCAGCACTGTTCTATTCACATCTTTCAGATCATATGGTTATCTGCACAAAATTTAATGTTTAAAGGGCTTTTATAAAAACCTGGACCTTATATTGCACTCATTGCATCAAAGTCATAGCACTTTGCTTATTACCCTGTATAGAATCATAGTGCTCCTTAATACGCTGCCATAACATTTTATATGTCAATTCTATGTAGTAAAATTATTGTTGTTTAATATGTTTGATCATATTTATACCTGTCATATCCATTTGTTTAATTTTCTTTTTATTGGTACATAATAGTTGCATGAATTTTGATATTCTTGCATACATTTTCTGTCTGCAAGAACATAAAAATGATATCATTAATTGCAGAGCTACTACTGATCTTGCCAAAAATTATTAGAAAATAATTTTAAATTAATAAAACCATGTTTCAATCATAGAATACTTTACTTATGGAAGTCTTTGTGTATAATAGCACAAAAAGCATGTAATAAAACATCTCTTGACCTAGGGGGAGTTTGGATCAGTTTATACAAAGCTAGTTTGTACGTAGTAGTATTTTTTATGTTATATATTTATATTTAGATTTTCATTTTTTTTGTTTGTTTATTTTTTATTTTATATTCCATTTATTTATCTATGATGTTAATATGTGTATGTCTTATTGTTTATTATCTGATGTTATAGCATCTTATGAACAATCTAAATAATGCATTTTTACACTTCCGTAATAGTTTAATTTACACGCTTCTGAAATGTAATTTACACCTGTTCAAAAATGTTGATGTGTTGTAAAATTTTTAAAAATGGTTAATACATCAAAGCTCTTAATTGTTCTATTAGAATGTTGTAACATAATTATATTCTATTGTTCCTTGCCAGAAGAAGACAATTTTGAATTTGTTGAAAGTGCTTGTGTTATTCTTAATTTTATATTAAAAACTCATTTAATGCTGACAGACAGTAAAAGTTTTTTATTATTAGCAGTATTCTACATGTTTTCAAATTTGCATTTGATGTGAAAAATGCAGAGATTTATTGATTATAATTAGGTCGTATATGCAGGGTGTAACAAAAAACTATGCACCAATATTTTAATGATAGATTCTGGGATCAAAAATAAGCTTAAAATACTGTATAAATTTTTTTAAAATTCTGCTTTATTTTAGAGATTTGGCCTGTCAAAGTCATATTGAAAACCAATTTTAATACTTTGTGGTGTGAGATATAGGAATGACCTTTGACCCTGTAATTATTCATAATCTTGTTTAAACATGTCTGCTTGTATTTCCTATGGCTATTGTCTTTTTGTAAGTAGTATACTTCTAGCTTTATTTATTGAAGAAATTTTAAAATCAAAATTTGAAATCAGTATCACAATTTTGTAACTTCTATCTAATTTTTTTCACAACAAAATGTTATCCTGCCTTTTTTTTTTTTTGAAGTTATTACTACTATTATTAAAAAAATTTAATGTTTTGTTCTTTTAAAATGTAAATACAAAAAAGTAAATAAGCATAAACATCAACTTATTGCAGATTAATGCACTTTTTTATAGTATGCAAATTTACATATTTACAGGAATGGCATATAAACAAAACAAAAAAAAACTAAAATTTTTGTTTTGTTTTCGTTGCACACATCATATATCTTTGCCAAAGGACAGAAAACAATATATAGAATGCAAATAAACAGTTACCCAATCAGAATTGAGCATACATATTTTAAATGGTGAAATTAAAAATACAGTAGAGTCTGGCTAGTCCAAACTAATTGGGGCAGAGCCCTGTTCGAATTAGCCGAATAATTGAAATAATGCAGAAGCAAGCAGTAAAACGGCAGTAAAAGTGTTTACTTGCATGCTTTATATATAGGGTTCCTATGCACCTGGAAAGTCAGGGATTTTCATTAGTGTTTGGAAAAAGTCATGGAAAGTCAGGGAATTTGTCTCCTTAGCTGCCTTGTTGGCTTCGTCAGCTGAATATGGCTGACCAAGCACAGCCATCTGCAGGCAGCAAGAGATAATGCTGCAATCTTTAATAAGAAAATATACCATAATCTGTTTTGAAATGGCTTTTTTCACCATTCTGAAGTCATATAATTTTACAATTGTGGATTAATAACGGGATAAACTACTTTTATGTAATAATTTTTAATTTTAATAATTTAGTGACTATAAAAAGATGAAATTGTTAATTAGAATAAAAAATAATTAATTAAAAATTTTTTTGCGAACTTTTAAAAGTTGAAATCATAATTTATTAGGATGTTCACTTCAAAATACCTAAATACTATAGATCAGTAAAAATCTGTAATTTAATCGTTTTTCATGTTAAAACATTACTACCAACATAAAAAATTATAAATGGGTACCTGACATTTACAGTAAAATGTTGGCACTGACTTGTTGTTGGCACAAGCTTTTTACATTTGTTGTTATGATTTTCCTTGAAAGTACTGTACTGCAAGTGTATTTTTCCCCCTCTCTTCTGTTAATTTCCACAACTTTGATATATAGTTTAATAATTAGTTTAACAGAAATGATGTTGGGTAACAATTATCACTGATTTTGGCAAATTTAGGGCTTAAAAACTGGCAACATTGATCATACCTGTAATAAATATACTGTAGTTATAGTTTTGAAAATCAACAGGCAATCCAATAGTTTAACCAATGTTAACTTGCTTATAATTAAAATTTTAAGAAATTAATTAAATTACTAAAAAATTAAAGTAAATTTGATTATCTTTTGTGCGAAACAACACCAAAACAATTTTTATAGTTATGTTGCAAAAGAAAGAGATTTGTAGTTACGATTCTATGCGCTGAATTACTATATTTTATTAACATATAATTGTAATTTCGTTTGATGTTTATTTCTGTATTTATTTTATTTTATTTAAATTCTGTAAGTTTTAAGAATTCCAAGTTTTGTAATACTATGACATCATAGGAATACACGTGAGGTTTCAGAATTGTTCCGGAACTCACTAAAATAGAAAAACATAAAATAATTTAATTATTAGAGAAAAAAAAGAACAAACAAAAAATTTTCTAGACAGTGCAGCTCCCAAGATCAATTATTTGGATTGGAGTCGGATTTTTCATTGTTTGAAAAGACAATGATGACTTCTCCTGCAAACTCTGATTCTTCAATTGACATAAGTAAATTGGAGAATCCATTAGATCTCCATCTTAAAGCATGGATGAGGGTCTGAAACTAATACAGGGAATGATTGAAGAGCAGGAAGGTTATAAAAGCCAGTGTTTCAAGGACACGAGGCTGTCGAGAGTCATCTCTTCCATAGCCATTGCCACCAATCACCTTCGGTCATTTGCCATTTCCCCGCACTTCATATCTGCTATTTTATTGCCACTGTCTTTTTATTCTACAAATTGACAGTTGCCTTTCAAAAGTCACTTTTCCAACTCAGGACAAACACGTTAGTGCTAGACATCGGATAGAAATCAAATGAACTTTCCAGATCATTCACTGAACATTGCTCCCGATTCCAACAATGCTACTACGAACTTAAGACGAAAAATGAAGACTACTTTAACTATATTGTAAGCATATTTGTACAATAAATGGGTTAAATGGTAAAGGGTGTCTTCGTCCATCTGTACCAGGTTTCCCACATACTTATTAATTAATCCCTCGACTTTCCTGACATTGGGAGAATTAACTTTATCCCCTTTATTTTCCCAAAGGGAAAGAGTCGTCATATCTCACACAAGCGAAACTCGAAGTTTCAAGTCTTATGTTCTAATTGACGTTTGAAATTATGTTAAACCTGAGGAAGGTTATTTAAGATGGCTGAAAACATTAGTTTGTTTAATTAAAATTTGCTATAAAAGTGAGAGAGATGGTTTGTGATATGATTTGCAATAATTATAAGAATTGTAATTAAGGGTTAAAATGAATAAATTTTGTCTGCATTCTTAGGAAAATTTTATGCAAAGATGAAATTTAATGCAAAATTAAATAAATAATAAATAAAAATTATTAAAATTCTGGTCATTACACTGAGACCAAAATCAAAATGGAGGCAACGAAACATGTTTTTGTTTAATGAGTTGCCAATTCAGCTAATTTTTTTTCTTGATTTAGGGGATTTGTGAACAATCTAGCTAAAAAAACAATTAAACAATTCTAATGGAAACAATATGATTTGGGTATTTTTATTAAAATGTCTAGCTATAAATTTAAATTTTGAGTTGGCAACACTACTATTAATTAATATATATGCAGATGCAGATTGGATGGTGTTTGAATATTTTACGTAGTGTTGTGACAAAACAAGTCTTACACATTGCTATCTGATCTGGTTCATCTGTCTTTTAATACTATTATTCAAGGTTTGTGTTTTTCTACATTCTTAAATTATAATGGCATGGAAACAAACAAGGTTTAATCTCTAATGGCTGGGTCCAGCTATTTATCCAGAATTCAATTCCTGGTTAGGAACTGTAAAAGATGATGATACAAAAGCATTTTGCTGCATTTGTTGTAAGGTTTTCTCATTAAGTCATATATCACATGCAAGTAGTTCTAGTCATGTTGAAATAAAAAGACTGAAGTAGGAACAAACTTCACTGATAAGGTTTTTAATTCCAACAAATTCAAACTCTTCTAATAGTCAACAAAATGTGTGTGAAATGGCTTCTGTTGTGGAAGACAGATCTAAGATCACTAATGAACAGTCTCTCACCAAATCAACATTTCTTAGCAGCACATTGACATCTTTTGTGATAAAAGATGATGTAATAAAAGCAGAGTTAACTTGGGCATTGATAGTTGTAAAGAAAAAGATGTCACTCAATTCATGCCCTGATATTAAAAACATTTTCAAAGAAATGTTCCCTGACAGTGCATATCCACACAATTTCAATTGGGTCCAGATAAAGCTTCCTATATAATAAATTATGGCCTAGCCCATTATTTCAGAGAAAAACTGATTGATGCTTACAAGTTGTGATAATATTACTATCTCCTTTGATGAATCACTAAACAAAGTTGCTCAAAGAACTCAAATGGATCTTGTGATAAAATACTGGAACAAGAGTAAAGATAAGGTTATGACCAGATATTTAAATAGTGTCTTTCTGGATCATTATCTTTAATCTTAATTTTATTACTAAATGACAATAATAATTATAAGAAAAAAGTTGTTAAAAACTTTTCAGTATTTCACAGATGTATCTAGTTGTTCCTAGTTCAAAAGAATATTTCGGTAATGCAAGTACAGTAGAGCATCGATTATTCGAAACAGTTCAGGACTGGGGTTGTTCGGATAATTGATTTTTTTGGATAACCAATTATGTATGAAAAAATATATTAACCTATCCCGTGTTGAAATTCGTTCAAATCCTGGCGCGTCTTTAAGTACCCTCTCATTGTTGTGCCAGTACTGCCAGCTAAAACATGCACACCAAAAAAATTAATATTGGAGTAGCCTAACACATAGCCAAATATTGCACCGCCACAGCACTATTGGAAATTTAAATTTGCCAACTGGAACGCTTTCGGTTAACCGATGTTTCAGTTGATTGATATTCGGATAATCGATGTGCTACTGTATTATAAGTATTTCTGAGGTAGGTAGTAGTATTTCGCCACCCATTAAAATTTTGATGCAGATGTTTATATAATATATATAAAGCAAAATGTTCCATCACCACCGAAACCGAAACTAACACTTCTCACAACTTAAAAAGAAGTGGTGATATAAATATTCAACTCAACTCTGACTGCCTGAAAGAAATATAATCAAATCAGTCAAGATGGACAAGTACTTTATTTACACTTTTCAAAATATTATGTTTCAATTGATTTGATTTAAATTAAAATTAACTAATTNGCGGGAAAGTAGTTCGGCTGCCCGATGACGTTTTACGTATTATAGGAGTTATTTTTACCGTTGTTTACGGATACTGCCACAATTTTTATAGGAATCATAACTATAGGAAACGGTTTTATAGGGGGATCTACTGTACTGCCACAATTTTTATAGGAATCATAACTATAGGAAACGGTTTTATAGGGGGATCTACTGTAATTGATTTTCATTATTATTTATGTAGAGTCAAACCTTGGTTTTCAACTTAATTCATTCCTAAAAATTGTTCGAAAACCAAAACAAATTTTCCCATAAGAAACAATATAAAATGGATTAATCCATTCTTGATCCCAAAAGAAAGCACTTTTTCTTACCTTTTTAGCTGTATTTCATGCATAAAAATGCCTACAAATGCAATATATTATCTATAACTGTATCTATTTACATCTGTATATTAAAAGCAAAATGTTCCATCACAACTAACAAAACCAAAACTAACACTTTACAAAGAAATGCTATAATAGAGACTCAACTTGGACTGCCTGCATGAAATATAACCAAATAAATCAAGACAGACAACAAGTATTTTATCCACACACTTTCTAAAATATTATGTTTCAATTGCTTTAATTTTGATTTTATTTGTTTTTGTTTCTGTTTTGGTGTAAATACTAGAGTTTTAATTATTTTTAGTTTTAATTAATTGGTTACATAGTTGCTTATAAAACTGGTAGACCATAAGTAATGAGTGATTAGAAGTGTAAAAAGAATGTTTGGAATGTAGATTAAATAGTTAATGTACACTGCAAACATTTCGAAAATGAAATAAATATGTTTAATCAATATAAATGTATGTATACATTAATTTAAATTATGTTTTTGTAATACTTTATTAATAGGAAAGCCTTCGTCTAATTTTGCCGTGGTGAGAAGAAGGAAGTCTGCCTGGTTCGGTTCTCGTACCATTTATAGGCGTCCTATTCACTGTAACAAAAATGAATCATTTAAAATTCAAAATGATGCAAAAACGTCAAAAGACGTTTCCATTTCTCCTTTGCATGGTAACGATTTGGGAAATTCCATAGTCAATAATCGAGTGGTAAATAATTTTGAAGATCATGCAAATTCTTTGAACGACTTAAATCTTTGCGAGGGAATTGAAATTGATCCTCCCCACGGAAAAGATTCGGCGTGTAACAATCATGTTCGTGAAGATCCATTGCAAGAGTCAAGTAATGTGCCTACAGAGGATGTCGATGCCCGTTTGTCGGAAGTCGACTGTCGAGATTCCTCAGGTTTATCTACCTCACCATGTGCCACTGGAAACAACTGTGATAAAACAACTTTAGAGAATAGCTGCTCAAATGCCTTTAATTTGCAAAGAGATAATTTAACTGAAACTTCTTGTAATGAACCAAAAAATGATAATCGAGAGGATTTAATAAGTAAGGTTAGTGTTTGTATTTGATTTATTTAATAGTATTAAATATGACTTTAAATAATAAGCATTAATTTGTTTAATATTTTTAGAATAAAGATTCTGGTGGCGAAGTAGTAACGCAAGAAAGTCAAGCTTCCGAAAACCATTCTGTGCCACCATCTGAGAACATACAAGGTAATTTTATTCTTTTGACAAAAATATAATAATGTTTTTGTGCTTATATATAGGCACAGAGAAAGTGATTTAGTTTTTAACTAAAGCTATTGGCTAATTTATTTAGCATATTTTTGTGCATATAACTCGTGATTGTGTATATCCTGTGTCTCCAGAGCAGCCTTTGATAGCATATCACTTACTGCCACATGGAAAGAGAGCTTAAAGGTATCATCTGAAACATTAAAACATTGTTACACTGTTACATTTCATTGTAGATGTTGTTATAAAATTTGTGAAAAAGAATACCAAGAGAATATATTCATGTTTGAAAGATACAAATGCATATTGAAAGATATTTTTTAAAATCACATTTCTTTTTTTCTGTTCTATTTATCAATTAATAAGTAATTATAAAAATAGATAGATAAAACAACTTTTTAAAAATTGATTAAACCATTACATTTAGATCGTAGATTGTGTCAAAATTAAATTATTTAGCAACATAAAGTTATATGAAAACAACACAAATATACCCAAAACCAGTAAAAGAAATAAAATTATTTACTGATAAGAATATTTTGTTTGTTTCTAATGAACATCACTAGGTATATCATAACAACTAGCAAGCAAAACAACATTAAGCAATCAAACACATTTAAATATAAAGATTTAATGTGGTTTGAATTGCACACATATGCATTGGCAAGGTGTTACCAATCTAAACATAAAATTTAAAAATTGCAACTTTAAGCTTAAAATGTCTGTAAGTATAATTATAAATACTTAGAACAGAAGTCCTAAGCACACCTTCCATGCTGTAGAAAATTTATTTATTTCAATCGTGTTAGGAAAAGTCTTGTGACAATAGATTTCCTTTCCTCTAATTAACATTTAAATCCCAAAATGTTTCAGTCTCTCTAAAATTGACTGTTCTCCTGTTCCCAACAGCCTTGTAATTATCTCAAGTATGTGGAATCCAAGGTCCAATGTAGTAGATGTGCACTTTCAAAATCCACCTGCACATCACAAAGAATATGCCACCAGAACCATGTCTGAGAACTTCTTACTAACATCATGTTCATGTTCCGTTATCTAGTTCCAAGAGCCACAGCAGTCACTCCAATGTGTACCAAGGAACAGTCCACACAGGTGTCATATAATAGAATAGCATATACACCTGGTGCAAAATGCTCCTCTACTGGATCCTTTTTGTTTCTGATCAGTGCAAAGATTGTCAGACACAAATTTTCAACATTTTAAATTTGAATGCTCAACATATTTTGTGATATTATTTACAAATTTTTAACCAATGGAACATTAGGTTTTAAGTGCATATTTTTAATATCAAGTACAGAGAATCAGATTTCAAAATATATTTTATATATGAATAAAATAAAACCCAAACAAGAATAAACACATTTCAAAAATTAGCTATTGTGATTTTATTATGTATATATTTATGCCATGTTTTTTAACCCTAGGAGGTTATCAAGAAATGACATGCAATAGATAGGGATTCACAATCTTTGTGGTTAATACAACTACCTTTTAATGTGACCTTACATATTTCAAAACTTTCTACCATTCTTAATCAGTGTTCACTGAAGACACATCTTACCAACTTTCCACACTATTACTGGATTAAATCAGGCTACTTTTTGTGATTTAAAAAAAATTAATTTCTAAATAATTTGTCACTAGAGGAGGTGTTAGATGCCATCTCTTATTAAATTTAATAATTATAATTCAGAATATTATGGAAGAAAAATCAGCCTGGAGCAGGACTTGGATCTGCAACTCCCACTTACTGTGCAGGTGTGTTGTCAGTTGCACTATTCAAGCCTCTGGACCAATCTCCTCTTTCAGACATATTTAATTAGGTTGTAATTATTCTTGATTACTTACCTTGTTGACTGGGTGCGCTTTCATTGAAACAATGATTTTTAGAAAGTCATTGTTTTATCAGCCAAATGATATGTGGTTCTCTGGTGGGTGAGTGGATAAAATCACCGAATCCTAGTAGTTGGTTGCTGCTTCATGCCTTGCCAACAGACTGGCCAAATGAAGTTTTCTGAGCTTTCTTCACATTAGTAATATCTAAATAAGGGCCAGTTTTTCACAATAGACTTCTGGGAGGCATCACCTCTCAGCAGATCACTCATGTCATGTTGCCATATATGAATAAATCTAAACTGAATGAAATGTCAAATTATCAGGCTATAATACGGCTATGTAATTAATTAAATACTAAATAATTGTCTTAGAGGTAGGCAGTTGTGCTGTCATCTCATGCTAGATTTAATAATTACAATAACTTATATTTAATGTACAATTTTCTGGAACAAAATAATCGGTTTGGAGTGGGACTTGAATTTGCAACCCTTGCATACTGTGTAGATCTGATGCCAGTTACTCGATCCAGATCTCTGTCTGATCTTTGCTACACAGTATGTGGGAATTGCAGGTTCAAATCCTGCTTCAGGCTGATTCTTTTCTCTCAGAACTTTCTAAATTAAATTAATTTATCAATGGATGACACTTAATACCTACCTCTAGGCTAAATTGCTTGATATATAATATAACATAGAAAAAACAATCTCAAAAACATTCTAAATTTGGAATTTCAGTTTACATTTATGTTTCTTCTGTGAAATCCTGGTACAGGCCTCTGAAGATGGACAAAAACATTTGCTATTGTGAAAATCAAAAGATATTTTCTTGCTGGAAGGATGTTTACAGAATATTGCATGTTATTGGACAAAAAAGTTCCAGCTTTGAAAATATTAATTGATTTAAATACTTGTTCACATAAGTTTTCAGGATGCAGAAAGCAATTGCAAAAAAATCTAAAGTTTTTTCTCAAGGCTTCTGTGTGTCCAGGAATCAGATTATCAGCTCCAACATTTTTTCAAATCAATCTGAAGAATTTGTATGCTGTTTATGACAGCTTCTTTAACATCTCATCTGGTTGTTGTATTTTTCAATCTCACAAGATCAAGTTCTTCCATTACATTCATTTGACTGTCAACACTTGTAATAAAAATAGCAAGCTGAGCAATATTCTTAATATATATTGTTTTGTTAAAGCCAGTGAGAAATATGCAGTTTTTTGAAATTGCATTGAGGATTACTCAAATTTCAAAGTATCATCAATCTTTGTGCAAAGTTTGATGCAAGACACTGATTTGAGTGAAAAGTTCACTTTTTCTGGACAGAGTTCTTCAACTGGCCAATTACAGTCTTTGGCATAGTTATCATCTGCAAAGGGTTTCATTTTTTGCAAAATATGAAACATTTGCACATCAACACCAGCAATAGCATTTGGTGCAGTTTTCTTGTGATATAAGTTCTGTTGAGCTGCCTGATTGGCCTTAAATAATTGTAACATAGCTTTCCATTTGCCAACAGTATGTTCTTCAGTTTTTTGTCCATAATGTATTTTAAGGTCAAAATAGAGTCATGACAAATTATACAGACAGCTTTTGTACTTTTTTTATTCAAACAAAAGACAATCTTCCCATTTACTCTGGAACTTTCTGTTTTCATCATATTTCTTTTCAGACACAATGAAAACAATAAACAAAATTGAGAAAGTTAAACAAAAAAAAATATATATATATATTGATATGATCACATAAAATCATCTTTGATTCTTTTACCTTATTTGCTTTTTTATGTGTATTTATGGCCCACTGTTCTCATATAGTGACTCATTAATTTGCAACATGCTTTTGCCAACTTAGCTCATACGTGAGACATTTATGTTAATTTGTAGATGTTACATTAAAAACACTCTCATCTTATAGATGCAATTGAAGTAAACTGCTTCAGATAATAAAGCAGCATGCATACCAACTTGGATTGGACCCACACAGAAGCAATTAGCAGAGTTGGCATGCAGCAAATCATTCAGTATAGTTTCAGTCTCTTTGTGGAATTTGAAATCAAGGTTATGCCATATATTTCCACAGATAAGGCAATAGTTGAATCATAAAAAAAAAGGCTTCCGAAATCTGGGGTTGTCTTATAGGACGGATACAAAAAAAATTAGATTGAAATTTATATAAATTAAAACCCTGCTGGAACAAAATAAACATTAAAAGTTATGTTTATTGAGCTATGAGGAAAAAATGGACAAACTGTAATTATTTACTAGTAGGGTATGTCCACAAAATAGAATAGCCTATATGACATTTTTGTGAATAGTCAAGGTCATTACCCAAATACCTGAATCAGTGCAAATGTTTGTAACATTCGCAAGACAGTGCTTCCAGATGCAAGAAAATAAAATTTGTTCATTCGAAAAATTACGAATAGGACATAATTCCATATATGCTATACAGTATTATTATCCAGATGTGATTGCTGATCAAAACTAAATTCATAGGTAGTTTAGGGGTTGTCTTATAGGACAGATATATGCTAAAACTATAAAATTTTGACGAAAATTTATATCCCGTCTTATCTGAAGGTCGTTTTATCTGCGGAAATATACAGTACTTGCTCAGAATGAGGGCACTTGATGTGATTTGAATGTTCAAATGTAACTGCAAGAACTGCTATTCAATTTAATCTGCACCTTGCCATACAGAAATGCAAGACCAATTGGACCTTTGGCACAGTTTTGCTACTTTGAAAAACTTCAGACCAAACCAATCCAAGCAGGAAGATCTGACCAGAGCAGAATCAAAGTGGTTGGTGTTGGTGTTGTACTTAGGGCTTGGCTTATCTTTGGTTGCTTGTCATCAACCAATATTCGTTGCACTCACGATCAACTTGCTCGTGGTGTTTTACTTGCTAAATCCAATCGTGTCCAATAAGGGTGAATGCACAAGAGGCACGGCAATGAAAAGCGGAAGAATGACATCACTTTTTTTGTTACGGAAGTCAGTTTTGTGCTGCGAAAGTTGGTCGAATTCTATCATTTGCTGTGGCTGTGCCAAGACACATTTCTATTTGCCAATAACAATAATTATATGAGACAATAGATTCACACGTTTTAATACAGAAAGTTAAATGCTGTTAAATGAGATAACTGACCTTAAAAAAAGGAGGCAACAATAAATTTAACACAAAATTCTACACAAATAATCATATATAATGTAATTCAAAGAACAAAACAAAATAATCCTTTTAAAAACAGTATTTTTTCTTTATCAAAACACCTTAATCAAGAAATAAATATATTTTGCAAAGCAGTTCTTTTTAAATGTTATAAAATATCTTTAATCCAAAATCTTAATGGCCTGATTGCTGAGCAGTGAAGGTGGCAGCCTACTGCTCTGTGGACTTGGGATCAAATCCAGAAGGGTAGAAAAAGCCCTGGGAATTTTTCAGTTGGGGGTCCATCTGGATATGTCATGCCCCATCCCTCATCATCTGGCTGAATGAACCTGGCAAAACCTGTAATGGGCTTGCTAAAAGAGATCTTATTAGTGCCCACAGGGTGGAAAGAGTTAAAAAAAATAATTTTGGATTTTTTTAAACTCTTTCTGCCTGGTTTCTCGAATCATAGTTTCTTATTTGATTACGCTCCTGAAAACATTGTAGCTGTTAGTTCTTCCAAAATTTTCAGTTTAATGGCGTTCAGCAACTTCTTCTAACTAAATAAATCAGGCTGTACAAAATGAAATTTGTAAACAAGATTATGGTAGTGTCTGGATCATTCACTGTTTTGAATATTATATGCATGCACTGAAATTTAAGCAGATTGCCATTTGGCAGAATGACCACAGAAGTGGCAAAGATACATTTGTGAAATCTTTTTTTGCTTTTGTGCTGATGTGTACATCCTCCCTAAGATTGTTTTGAATTTTATGAATAACAAAATCCAAAATATGTATATAGCCGCACACTTTGGTGTGGCTGGGGAAAAATTTCAATTGGGTCACATATTGGATACTGCCAATAAAGACATTGGATGCCATCACTAATGTTAAAGTAACAAAATTCATTCCACTCTATCACTAATGTAAGATAGAGTGGAATGAATTTTAGTTTTGTCCAGTTAAAACGATATCTGCTTATACATATTGGACGATAAATATGGCCATCTTATGTAATTAATACCCCAGAAAGATCATTGACCAACTTTAATTAAATACAAATGGACTGCACAAATTAACTTCTTCTTGTTAACTGTATCAACGATTATAACTAAGTACACCATTCAAAACCTTGACATTCCTGGTAGTAAGATATAGAATAAAATAAATGATATATTTTTATGATCGGAGGGTCGGCATCTCTTTGATGCCTTGTCAGGACTGACACCACGGTGTCTCGGTTGAGGTGGGAAGCCACGACGGCGAGTTGGTTTATGTTTTAAAGTAGGTCGCGCCAGTCGCCGCGTAAGTGATCGGGTTCTGGATGGAGACCGAGAGACAGCTTTCGTGTAAGTGTATTATTTTTGCAGATGTCGCGTAAGATGGAAAAGTTTGTCGAATTTGCATTAAATTATATACTGGATTATCAAAGTGTGGATCGATGTACTTAGTTACAAATAGACTGCTTTTAGAATCTCTGTGGTCTAACGCACCTTCTATTTTAGAAATGCCGAAAGAAGTGTCCGTCGATCAGGACAGACTGTACGGTCTTTTGAACAGACTGGTTTCCGTAACGGACGATTGGCCGTCGGATTCCTTGGAGAAGTCTTATCGGGTTCTGGATAGTTGCATCTACAGACATCGCCGATCCTGGGACAAGCGACTTCTTTTGACCGTAAGATTTTTAACTTAGTTTTTAATCCACCGCGGGAGGTAGTTCTCGAGTATTTGCCCGATAACTGACGGAGGTTTTTTAATATTATTATTCTTATTATTAGGAAATGGAAGCAGAAGTGGAAAGCTTCGGTCAATTCAGACCCATTTCTTAGTGTCGGACCGAGACGTCCGTCGTCGTCGTCGTCGAAAGAATGACAGTAAATCACGTGCGACCAGAAGTTGAATGCATTCCCATCGTGTGTATTTCATTCCGAAGAACGTCCTATTGGAAAAATGCTGTGCCTCACTGGAAAGATCTATCTGATAGTAATTTGTCATTTGTACATATACATATATACATATATATATATATATATATATATATACACACGCACTCATTTAGATATATATGTATATATCTATATATACGTAAGTTAGTGTACGAGACAATGAGAGAGCACGATATCCGATTATCCGTGCCGCCAAAAAGAGTAAAAAATTTTACAATGTACAGTTGGAATCGCGTGGAAAGAAGAAGTAGTCGACACTCCCGAAGAGGGAAAAGACTGTGCCTTCGTTTGTAGAAGCATTCTCTTCCGGATCTCGTGTAAAGTTTTAGCGAGCGACGCGTGACAAGCGACGGTTCGAAACGCGTCGTCCGTAATACTAGAAATGTATATCGGAGCGAAAAAGCCACTTAGCATATCATTTAATGTCGATTTTTTACGTTATTCTTTTTACGTTAGTCACCGGCCGATTTTCCAAGATTTAGAACTTGCCAACTGCCAAACGGCACGTGACGAAGTTTTCAAATGATTCCTGCAAAAACCAACCAAAGAAAGCCCGGAAATTACGTTAATTCCCAGACGTTTGCTCGATCCGTTAAATCAACCCGTTTTTTGTTGTTTTTACGGACGATTGGAACGGGACAAGATACGGATGGCCCAAGGATTTTAGCGATTTACGGGAGTATTTTTACTTTTCTATTTTATTCCAATGGATCTACGCGAATGTGTAACTGCCAGAAATCCAGCGATTCATCACTGCCAGTATTAAGAGTTTTGTTCGTTAGATGCGAAGAATCTGGCAAACAACTTCGATGCCGTATATATCTACGTGTACCGTACGTCTCCGTGTAAACGGCAACAAACACCGGATACGTTTCGAAATATTCGAGTGGGCAAAATTTATTAGTCGACAAGACGAATATTTTAACTTTTCGTTCGTTTCTTTCCGGAGAATATTTTGTATCGCGGGCCAACGTTTCTTCGCGTTATCGGACCGGATAACGCGGCGATTCCGGCTACGTTTAGCCGTGGCCCCATGTTTCTTTTTGTACGATTTTAGCCACTTTTTCTCCGCGTGGCTCGTTTCTTTGGTGCATTCCCACGCGTCGAACGAGCGGGAGCGACCGTCGATCGTCGGTGGGGGTGAGGATCGGGCCGTCCGAGAACATTTGGGATTTTTTGTTGGAGACGTCCGGCCGTTGCCGCGTTTGCTCAATATAAAAGCGGGCGTAACGTAGCGGACGAAAATCCGCCGCGTGACGTTATCGAAGACACTTCGCAGTTTTTAAGTCGCAGTCACTGCCATTTTCACAAAGTTTTACGGTTAACTTTGTATATATTAGTATTTTTGTTGTTAAAGTGAGGAGTCTTTCTTTACACTGCCAGTTCCCGTGTATCCGTCGTTTTTGTTTTCAATAAATTTACTTTCACCGGAACGTTCGTCTTTTTCTTTTCCCCTACCAACGGAATGCTGCCGGTCTCCGCCGACCCTCGGGTTATCGCCTCTCCACTTTGCGCCATTCGACGGCCTTTGTCACCGCTCCCGCGCAGGAAAATCGCCGTCGGGTACTTTGGCCGCAGAGTACCGGGACGACGTATATTTTCGCCTGGCGCAATTTAAACCCGGGGAAAGTACTCGAAATACTAAATATCGATCGATGTTCGGTTGGAGTCGCCGAGCGAAATGTCGAATATTTGGTTTATAAAGCGTGATATAATTCAAATTCTTTTAATTTTTATCCGGGATAGAATTAAAGCCGGGACCATTTTCGCGTTCACCACTGGATGAGAAGTAAAACAAATATTGCCAAAATGCGATACGGAGAACTTTACAAGAATTTCTCCCGCGGAATAAAAACTGGGAGGAATGGCTTACCGGGAAGTTTGTCACTTTGTTGCGGGAAGAAACAAATGTTAGCGTAGGATTGAAGAAGTGCCGATTAAGGTAGCTTTGTTAATAAATAACCTTAGCATTTTAGCTTGCCGAAAACGTTTAAAAACGGGGACTAAAAATCACGTTAGGCATATAACTCGAGTAAAAATTTTTATTTAAATTGCTGGGTACAGTATATTTTTCACGAGTCATTCTTGTGTATATTATGGACTAAGCGATTAATTTGGGCATTATTCGTAACTAGCTGTTATCCGCGACTTGGCCCGCTGTGTTTTGCAAGCAAACCCCATTTATATTCAGTATTTCAACAACCATAGTAATTGTTATATAACACCTACCGCCGATTATGATGACAATCGAACCAACTGTTTTCGATTTGATAAATTTTCTGAAACGTTTACAATCGTTCTATAATCGAACCGATACGCGATAACAAATTCGAATTTAAAACGGTTTGAACATTTTTAAAATCGAAATACATAAAAATATTTATAACAATGTCCGAAACGTTATCAATTTAATACACCTAAGTACTCACGTAGACTAAACGTAGTTCGAAAACAAAAATCTGCATCTAAAATAGTACAGTAGAAGCCATTTTTCGGGATAAGCCTTAATACTCCCTCTCTCCCCGCCTGAGAATTTCGAAAAATCTCCTCTTAGTGCGTGTTTCCACGACGTACAGTACCCTAACCTCGTACCAAATTTCGCCTCTTTAGGTTCAGCGGTTTGCTCTGGGCGATGATGAATCAGTGACTCAGTCAGTCGGGACAAGTAATTTTATATATTTAGATGATAAACAAAATCGGCGCTGTAATAAATATCGGGTTTTCTATTATAATTTACCAGATCGACCGGTCGGGTAAAGCGATAATACCTCGAGAAGCGAACATCTTACATACGCTAGCCAATCGGCAGTCGTATCTGATTTGCGCGTGCCTATTGCGATTAGTATCGAATTTTAAAAATTTCTGTGTCCAGCAGTTAATCTTAAGCGAGATTTTAATTTTACTTTTGATTCAAAATACTGTTTTCTATGAAAAAAGTAGCGATGGTGGAGCAATCGTTAAGAGACGAATAAACGAGTTAATAGCAAACGGTCAGAACAGTCAAATTTTTACGAAATCGGTGTATTTGACAATGATACGGAGTCAAAAACGAAAGTGACTCGGAAGTTACCGGAAGAATATCGGCGTTTACGTAGATGCGACGTCGTATTCGTAGTAGAAATAGAGAAATTAATTGCGACTGATTAAATATTACATTCGCACTGAAGAAATATTTCGGGCATTGCCCGATGCCCGTATTGCGTATTGACCGTGGCGACAGAAACCGTACGAAATATAAAAATATTACAATGAATACGAGATACGATCATAATTTACTCGAACTTGTGCGAAATTTATCCGAAAAAACAATGTTCCTTTCACGCCAAATAGATCTAACCGAGCCGATTTCCAAAAACCAGGACGATGTCAGTGTTACGTGACCAGGAAAAAACAGTTGATTCGAAAATAGAAAAAAACAAGTGTGTCTAGAACGAGGGAAAATGCATTGTCTAATCTTAAAAAGCGAGAACGGCTAATGTTGGTGACGCAATAACGATTGGTGAACCAAATGTAGACAGAGTCGGCAATAATGGAAAAAATCCGGCGTGGTTGTTGCGGCGAAGACGATAACCTTGGCAAACTGTGTAGTAAACACTGTTTATTGAACCTATTTTAAACTTAATAGAACTGCGGCGTTTTTTATATCGTGGACAAAGTTAAAAAAGATGCTTTTCTGGCGGGCCATTCTCGCAATCTGACGGGATGGGACGCTGTTTTATACGAAGAGAAACTTTCGTTATATCGATACGAAGCCAGCATCTTCGTGGTAAGCCCTGGTCACGCTATGCGATTTCTAGCCGCGCAGGCGACTGCAGCAAGTGCGAGTCGCGCGCGTCTTCTCGTGGTCACACATTGTTCGTTGACGTTGCAACTCGGAAACACGTGACCCTCCCTATAATAAACCAATAAAATTACAGTAGCTTGTTTTTGACTACTTTCGTGAGTTTGCCGATATTTTACGTTCTACTTCAGAGTATTTACGGAATTTTAGCCACTTTTCTTATTAAAATAGCAAGCAGTTCCTTTTCTGGAATGAATAAAAGAAAAAAGGCGATTATTTTAATAGACCTGGCGAAAATACATGAAAAGATAAAATCTTCGATAAAACGAAGAATTGAAATCCCACAAGTATTCGTGAGCCTGAATAAGCTCGATCAATCTCGATTCTGTAAAAGTATTAATCCTCTGACTATCCGCCATGATGATGAACTATTTTCAATGTTGTCACTGTATGACGTGGCATAAAGGCGTTTGTTGATTGGATGCGCGTTTGCAATCGTCGCGAGTAGAACAAACTTTTTGTTTCTAGTTGCGATTGCGGTTGCGCCGGTTTTCGAGGGGGATTACTAGTTAACGGGAACAGCCGTCGCGGTTGCAGTCGCCTGCGCGGCTGGAAATCGCATAGTGTGACCAGGGCTGTACATAGAGAGTCGTGGCCTAAAGTAGAATGTGGTGACATTATAAACTATTTGGTTTCGTCGACAAATTTCTACGCTCTTTCGCGAATGAAAGCTTACAAATTTTTAAAGGCCCGTAACTATCGTACGAGTGGCCGCGTTTCGCCCGATTATGCGCACTATCGTAACGTTCCTTAAGCCCTGGTCACACTATGCGATTTCCAGCCGCGCAGGCGACTGCAACCGCGACGGCTGTTCCCGTTAACTAGTAATCCCCCTCGAAAACCGGCGCAACCGCAATCGCAACTAGAAACAAAAAGTTTGTTCTACTCGCGACGATTGCAAACGCGCATCCAATCAACAAACGCCTTTATGCCACGTCATACAGTGACAACATTGAAAATAGTTCATCATCATGGCGGATAGTCAGAGGATTAATACTTTTACAGAATCGAGATTGATCGAGCTTATTCAGGCTCACGAATACCTGTGGGATTTCAATTCTTCGTTTTATCGAAGATTTTATCTTTTCATGTATTTTCGCCAG
>NW_019386531.1:0-27247 GCF_000671375.1 Centruroides sculpturatus | reverse complement strand
GCTGTTTGAAAGGTTTTCTTCCATAAAATTAATCGATTCTAGACTAATCCGACTCAACATTTCCAAAATACGTATATTTTTTGGAAATAATCCGTATAAACTATGCTATAAACAAAAAATTGTTGGATTACTTACCGAGTGTGTATCATTCGACATCGCCGTTGCTCAAGCTTGTTTTCGTCGCGGAACAGCGCAGCAAACCGCTGCCGCGATTTCTGATGTTATTTTTCTGCGAAAACTTCGTTGAACTTCGGAGACATCATTAATATAAATAATTTTAATCGCCGTTGAATAAGAAATGTTTCTTTCATAAGAAATGTATAAAATTACAGTACTGTATTAGAGTTACGGTACCTAATTTATATACTGTACAGACGATAGTTTGCCTAAACTCTCCGTAGCGTAGCGCTAGACGGCGGAAAGTAGTTTGGCTGCCCGATGACGTTTTACGTAATTATAGGAGTTTTTTTTTTACCGTTGTTTACGGATACCGCCACAATTTTTTCGCCATCTTATAGGAATCGTAATTATAGGAACCCGTCTTATAGGGGGATGTACTGTATATTATTATTAATGTTTGTATATATAATAGTATATTATGCAATTTATAATATAGACGATTACGGTATGCGGAGAGAGCGGGCCAATTTCCACCAATGCCGTAATCGCTAATTATAAAAGGATTGTCGTACGGTATTTTGTGGTTAGGTTACACTTATAACGCTATACTTACATTAATCAAAATCGTGTATAAACGCGGTGTTTGTGTCAACCGTGCCATAAACACCACGTTTATACACGATTTTGAGTTCCATAAGTATAGCTTTATAGATGTAGTCAACCACGAAATTATTAATATTAAACAGAATTTATCATTGCGGTACGATATATATGAATAATGATTAATAATTTGTAAGGAACAGCTACGTAATGATCATTTGTTACTAATGTAAAAAATTCGTTGTAAAAAGAAGCATCTTAACGAAAGGTTAACGTCGCTCACCAAAATGGTCTAACTTAGGTATTTGTAAGCGAACAATAGGAATTATTGGTATATACCGTATCTTAATAAATACACTCTTACTTACGTAAATTAGAGCGGAGGACAATCGGTTCAAAATTCAATTCTAATTCTTCATCCGCTAAGCGATTGCACCAATACTAACTCTACCGCATATTTATTGCAAGCGGAGACTAAGAAAACAAACCGAAAGGAGAAAAATAAAGGTAGAACACAATCATTATCTATCGAAACTAAAATCTGCGGTCGTTAAAATGATTTAATTTTATTTTGCCGGCAAAATAACTTTACGGTACTCGCGCAAAAGTTTATCTAATCGTCCGTCGATAATTAGTAATGTGATTTATCGAAATGAAATGCTTTCTCGTATCGATATTCGGTTTATCCGTATTGAAATTTTTCGGTTAATTCCGGAGAACCCGCAGCCGATACTATTTGTAGCGAGTTTCGTGGAATTCTCGTCACTCTACACTTACTAAAAGAATGGTACGTGAATTTTGGTCGGGTGTCAGAAGGGTGACGTAACTCGCAAGTTTCGTATAAACGCTTCACTTTCTCTGCCGCTCTCGAATGGCTTAGACGTAGAAATAAACTCTCTTTTCGCTAATATTCATTCGCGGTCTTCCAACAGAACCGCGCAGATTTCCCGGATGACAAATAATGTCGGCACGTTCCTTTGTTCTCGACTGAACTAGCGTTACACTCAATTACGCGACGAGCTTTTTGCCTTTTTATAATACTTCAAATATAAAAAGTTTTTTAATAAAATATGATAACAGATGGCGCCAGCGAATTTTTCGATGACCCGAAAATAAAGCGAGAGGCGACCCCTATTGGAAACCGCGGCAAATGTTGCTGTCTTAAATAACGCGTTAGTATTTAAAAAGGCAGGCGACTCGTTAATTTGGAATTTTTACCGTAATTTTTCGAAAGAAAAAATTAACGCCAAAGCCCAATGGGAAAAACATTAATTAAACGATAATTACGCGTTGGAATTATAGGAAAACACTTTTATAACGGGAGTAAATTAAACCGGGTTTGATAAATCCGGTAACGGCGTGGCGCCATCTGGTAACGACGGGAGGAAAAGGCCGCTAGGAGCGCCACTTTCGTCGGAGGCGCGGTTAAGTCGAGCGGCGGAAGCGGCGCGACGGCAGTCGACGGCGCAAATGGGGACGAAAGCGAACGTCGGACGCGTTGACAGATTCTTAGATGAGTAACTATTAATTTACAAAACAGTCTCTATAATATAATTTATCACTTTATGAGATATTAATCCGCATTTAACTGCAGACGCGAAGAAATCGAGTCGGATAACCGGGAGAGTGACGACGGCGGCGGCGGCCGCACGGTTAATGCCAAAGGCGGCGGAGCAGCGGCGTGGACGGCCAGCGACGACGGAAGTAACCGGCGAGTCCCGAAATGCGGAAGGTGCAGGAACCACGGCCTAAGAAACGCTTACAAGGGCCACAAGCGCTACTGCCGCTACCGCTCTTGCCAGTGCTGTCGCTGCATGATTCTGTCGGAGAAGAAGACCGTTCTGGCCAAACAGGTGGCCGCCAAGAGGGCCCAAGTCCGAGACCAGCCCGCCGCTCCAGAACAGCCCACGCCCGTAAACCGCCCCTTAACGCCCGTCTTGGACGCCCCCGAAAGCGCTTCCACTTCCCGACTCAGCTTCAACCCGGTGCTCAACGGTAATTACCACTTTTTCTTATATTTACTATTATCTCTACTGTCAAATACTACTTCCGCCTCTTATTCGCTACCGCCGAACCGTTTATATCGCTCGAGTATTCTATATTTTTAAGAGAAGCGAACTCTAGCGAATTAATAGAGAGGTTGAGGCGCACGTTTTAAACGTGTAAACGTGTACGTGTGACGTTCGGCGCCGCTTTCCCGTAAGTCTAAAAGTTTGACGATGGTGTTTGGAATGTCGAGCGTGATTCCACCGACTATCCAAACACCATTGTCAAACTTTTAGGCTTACGGGAAAGCGGCGCCGAACGTCACACGTACACGTTTACACGTTTAAAACGTGCGCCTCAACCTCTCTAATATAAACCTACGTACGCGGCCAAAACCCGCCGACGTGACCGGTTTAGTACGATTTGGCGGTTAAAATGTTTCTATTTACTTTACGAAACTTTTATCGACGAGAAACTTCGGAATAAAACTCGATATACTTTTCTTTGTCCGCGCTACGTAATTCCGGTTCCAAACTATTATTATTCATTTTTTCCGGAAAAGAAAAAAACTCGACCCGTTACTTCCGCTCGTTTAATTAATGACTACCGATATTTTTTAGCCATATCGACGGTTACTTCTACTAATAAATACGATTTAATAATTTATATACTTTCTAACGGTTTTAAATTCTCCCTTCGTATACGATTTAACTAATTAAACTTTACTAAGTAAAGTATTATATTTGACGCTCTTTACCGCCAATTTAAGGTAAATATATAATTTACTTAACACTTTGTACGTATAATACGTAGCGGTCGATGTCGGATTTTATTTCGAAAATTTAATCTTTACGACTTTTAATTACGCGTATAATTCTATAAATGCTTCGCTAAATGCTTATATATTTAAACTAATGGAAATGTCCGGTTTAATTTCCCTTATTATATATTCGTAATTGTTTTTTTGTGTCCGATAGTTTTTCTTACGCAACCGACAAATATATCATTTCTCCGATAAATTAATGCGCCGATAATTACCAATTCAAAATGCTAAATACTTTCTCGTTTACGTCCTTTCTTAGCTTATTTATTTTACTTTTTCCCGCGTTTTAAAGCGTTACGTCCGCGAGGAAAATCGTGCAATAATAATAATTGAAATTAAAATATATTTAATTATCCCTTCTACGGTCGAGCGTTTATAAGTACTTAGTTTCGACGGTTTAAGGAGTATTATAGTAGTACGATCGTCGATAAAAACGGCCCGGACAAATTTCCCGTACGATGGTAGACGAATTATTAATTATAACTGGAATAGAGATTTGAATTTATCGGAAAAGTAGACTTTTTAAACAGAGAACGATAGGCTTTTATCGCTTAAATGAGCGCTTTAAGATAAACGTCCGTACTGTACTGTACCTACAAAATTATAAATTAGAAAGGGGCGTAGCTTTAGAAAAAGCTCTTTATAAATTAAGTTTTAATAAATTCGGTTATAATTTTACTAAAATAACTCTATCGTTGGCGATTTAAAAAGTGAAAACGTCTAGGCGACCTTGACTGATAACTTAATTTATAGTGGAATAATCTCTTCTAAATATTTGAAGACCTTTGCCTCTCCTTTAATAATAAACCAGCTTTCGATAAACGATTACTTTTTCTTTATCGTTTAACTCGTCGTTTTAACAAACTATAAATAATTCCCCAGTGTTTCGATAACTAAATTCTGGGTTTTGGGCGGAAGACGGACGGATAATTTACAAATTGTAAAATATTTATTCCAACGCTTTTTGCCAAAACTTTGGACGTATATTTCTTTTTTTAACGGGATAGAATACAAAAGGTGCCGTACCTACTCAATTTATAGTCACCGGCAAATTCGGGCTTCTCCGCTAAGAATATTTTCTCTCATTTTTACTTTCCCGGCTATCGTATATAACGGAGAAAGAATGGCCGTCGGTAAAAAGAAAACGTCCCTTCCCCGAAGATTTTTACGTTTTTCGACTCGGGTGACCTCGAAAGGTCGAGAGACGCAAAACTCATTCGGGGGTTTTCTCTACGTACGGACGTTAGCGCGGGGGGGAGAACGGTTTTGTTGGCCCTCTTTCGAGTTTAATAACTCCCGCGCTTTTTGTCGGAAATTTCTGAAATTTTGCGGGGAGGTTGGCGTAATAGGGAGATCGACGCTTTTAAATTTTGGTGGTTAAAGACGGAGGGGGTGGGGAGATAAAGGGGGCGGCGCGTATCTCCGATAGGGTCGGACTTAACGACGAATTTACTAGTTAATAACGTTTGCAACTTTTTATAAAGCTCGTCCCCGCCCTCAAAATTAAGCTTTTTGCCATTTTATAAGAATTAACCATATAAGTTTTAAAATTAAATCTGGTAACAGATGGCGCCACGGGAATTTTTAAATTGTTTTTTTCGGCAAAATTGCGCGATTGGTGGCTGGATTTTTTTCTTAGCTTTCGGCTACGTTGGTTGTTTCTTATTTTTCCTCGATGCAACCGATTTCCTTCAAGGACCCCCATTAAATATAAATATGTAAACTGCAGTTTTTTTGAGGTTAGAATATTTTTTGATGGCGTTAACGATATTAAAAATATTTATAAATTCTAAGGTTAGATCGTGTTTACGTACAAGGTTAGATCTGTGTAATTAAGTTTTTCTCGGAATATGTAGAATCTACGAAACAGGAATTTTAGTGTCTATTCTAATATAAATGTAGACGAAAAATTACGATATTAGCTGAATATAAAAGGCCCGTTTAAAATACCTACGACATTTCTGGAACGAAAGTTCGGTGCCGGTAAAAGTCGCGTACGCGATCTTTCGGTTCGAATTCGGAAACGAAAAGCCGCGGCGATTCTTCGATTACGTTTAATCGACGAGGAAAGTAACCAGGACGTAGGTTAAGCCCAGCCGCCAGTGACGTCCGTCGATACTCGTACATCGGCCGTACATCGCGTGCGTACAACTACGATACACGCAACTCCCTCCATAAAATAGACAAATTATTAAAATTGTTAATTAAAACTTTTATTAAATTTGCAAACTATTTTATGAATTTTTGATTTTACTTTTGTTTAACCGTTTGTTAGGTTGGCGGTGAATAATCGCTATCGATCGTTTCGCTTTTAAACACCTGTTTTTACAGTTTAATCGACGTGTTTACCGTTTGAAACTTTGTTTGGTATATTCAATTTTTTTTTTAATTTAAGTACTTTAAAAAATATAATATCTTAGAAATTTGATTTTAAAAAGTTATAAAATTTCTTTCATAAAATAATTTAACGATTAAAAACTTGGCTTCGGTGATGATAAAATCCCAATTACGATTAATGTCTATACGTCGATTATACGGAGAAATTGTTTGTCGTTAAGAGAATACGGAACAGGTACGAAAGTCGTACGTAATTTTACGAAACGTTGGTGCGCGTGGTAGTCCGTGACTTTCGCGGTGTCACGAATTTCCTCGTTGTTTCTTAAATGGGTAGCGGATGGGTCCGTAGGCTGGAGCTCTATGTTACGTCGCCGTAACCGTCCACATTTTGAATCTCGAGTCGGCTTCGTCGATAAATTTGTTTGCGGAAATATTTCGTTAATGTTTAATTTTGTAAACTTAATAATTTTCAAAATAAAAAAATGTAATTAAATGGTTTATTTATCTAAAAATAAAAAGAAAAAGCCGCGGTTGCCGTTTCCTTTATCCAATTTCTAGAATTTAAAAGAGAAGGAATATTCCGAAGAATTAAAATATATTAAAAACTACTGTAAAGTGGAAGTAATTAGCATAATTTGATTGGCGGTTTAAACGTTCCGACTTTGCTTAAGATAAACGTAATCGTCGACTTTCAAATCGGCCGATGTAACGTATATAGACTAATTGGGTTGCGATTTGAAAACATTGTAGGCCTATAAATTCATACTGTCGGCTGTCTGTCCGTTTCTTTCTCGATCTCGAGACCGGATACGGAATCTTTAGGGGTAGGAGGCCGGATTAAATACGTACGAGCTTCCGGTCCCGATCGGAAGTAGCGTTATCTCGATTCGAAAATTTTCCGCCGTAAGGAGTTAGACGACCGGCACGACTCCGTCGCTAACCGAAAAGTACGGTGTACTGTACGGAAGGAGGGCGAGCCGCTTCTAATTCGAGATGGAGAGCGTATATTTTCTAATATGATGGAAGATCGCGGCCCGGTACGTGACCGCGTGACGATAAATAATCGCTCGTTATATACAGTAAGTTTGTTTCTTTGTAGAAAGATTATTTTTCGCGTGGAAGAATTCCATTGATTTTATCAGTAAGTTAAATTGTTTGCTCGAAACTCTCCGCGCGCGAAAATACGTTGCTTAACTTTTGTTAATAACGACGTACTTTTAGGAACGAATTAATATTAACTTTAATTAATCTAAAAAATACGGTCGATGAATTGGAAGAGAGCAGATGGGATACATCCGCTCTTCAATTCTGAATTCATCGACCGTATTTTTTTAAAACTTGGTCGATTAACGCGCTTATTACAGTTAGTTAAAATATAATACTTTTATTTTACGATTTTCCGTCAAGCTGGGTATTTAACTACAGGCGATATTCGTACAGTACAACTAGGTCGTTATCCATCTCGTATTACTACTTAATAGTTAGAGAAAATACACTTAAATGATAAAAATTGGTATATAAAAATATTCTTTTCTCGAAGATCTCCGTCGTGTTTACTATGAAAAATGAATATTATAATTATTTTTACGATATAATTTTTTAATCAAAAATGACTTTTTAGTTCGTAATTAAGTTTTCAATCGCGATTTCCTTATTTACGACCTTTGCGGGTAAATTTTGCCTTATCTCTTTCCTTGTTTACGATAGAAATAATTTATTAAATAGGTTTACGCGATAAAATAAGTAGACCGATTTATATCTGACCGCGTCGTGGTAGAAAGGCGTTCGAAACTAAATTTAAATACTGATTTCGTACGACAATATAATATAATATTGAATTGTTTAGCGCATTATTTCTCGCATCTTCGGACTATTTACGTTGTAATTTTGATCGATAAGCTAAACGAAAACTAGCGATACGGGTTGTACGAAACTTAAATGTCAGAAATTTAGACCCGTATATCAAAATATTTAAGAGTTTCTATGAATTTAGTTAGTCGATTTATTGAATTATACGAATGAAAGCCGTAGAATTTTATATATTTTTAGCTCGAATAATACACATGGTACGACTGTCTAATGCTCGCTTTCTCTCTTTCCGACTTTATATAGTTATAATTTAGTTAATCAATTCTATCTAAATTCCATTTCTAAAATTCACGGAAGTATGTGTTAAAAACTAAACCTCGATAAGATGATTGTTTTTGATGTAATATCATTTATTTTTTACATCCGGATTAACGTAGCAATATATTAGACTACGCGGTGTTAACGTATCCATAAAATAGTTATTTTAGATATCACATATTTGTTAATGTATCCATAAAATAACTATTTTATGGATACATTAACACCGCGTAGTGATTGCTGTGATATCTAAAGGAAATATTTCTGTATCGTCGATTACAAATGTTTTTTGAGATAGCGACAACGCCCTAAAAGTTATTGAAAAACAAAGGAAGCCAACGTAATTTAAGTACAGTTTGATGATTAGAATGTTCTTTACGCGTTGTAAGTTGTGAAAGAAGTAGTTTTTAATACCGCTGGTCGGTAAAACCACATTATTTCATATTAGAAACAAAAAACGTAAAGGCTGTCACGTTTCGTGAAATTCTTAAAACCAGCTTTCGGGCAGTCGGCACAAATGTTCACGTAGATGATCGCAATCAAAAGTTATAGCCTATTGTCGTCGATGATGTCCCTAGCGCGTTGTTTCATTTTTAAACTGTTAGTTGCTCGAGAATCTTCTCGATTTATCACCAATTAGGGTTTGCCAATAGGAACGAGGAATGGAGAATGATGTCGAAATCTAAATAAACACCCGTGAAAAGTTTCGAAGACACGAACCGAGATATATACCCAAATTCTTCGCATAACTTAAACGATACTCTATCGTGACCGATATTTTGAAGTTTTTTTGAAGAAAATGAAAGATTCTATAACATCAAATTTAAAAACACGTTCGTTTATTGTTCCAGGTTTGGAATCTTTAATTAATGGCGTAATAAGCGCAGAAATCTGTTAGTAACTTACGCGATACGGAGAATGTCTCCGTAATCGTGTCTGAAGGAGATTATTATTAAAATTGGCAATTATGGTCCGATATAATTTTTGAAAAATATTTTTACGTTTTATGTATCTTCTTAATTCAGAAATTTAGGATTTTCCATTGACCATCGTCGTCTGGTATCCGAAACGACGAGATTTATATTTTTCAAAACGGAACTGACTCATTGAATTGTTGGATTTCAATTTGAAAGAATTGTTAACCTATAAATTCCCATCGTCGTCCGTCAGTTCGTTCGTTCGTCCTTCATTAATCTCGAGAACGGAGTTAGATACACGAAAATCAAGACCGAATATAGAAAGGTTAAGGGCGGGAGGCCCCGATTAACTGTACGCGAACTTCCCACGCAAACCAGAAGTCGGGTTATTTCGATTAAAAAATTTCTTCCGGAAAGAAGTTAAATAATGACCAGAGGACTCTGTTGCTAACAGGAAAAGTATGATGTACGGGAGCAAATCAATTTCAAATTTATTCCATCGATCTAGGACGAATTATGAAAATTTTACGCGATTATCTTCCGGACTATCTACGTTTTTATAACTTTTCCAAATCGTTTTTCTTTTGTCACCTTTGTCTTCGTGTGTGGGTACGATCGTGCGCATTAAAACAAATGTAAATCAACACCACTCTCAACGTAGGAATGTATAATTTAAACTAAACATTATAAAACAGAACAATATCTCACATCGGTAACAATGATGCGTTAAATTTTACAACTGCTATAATTAAATCGCGCATTTATTTCGGATAACCATAGCTATTAAAAATACATTAAAACTTTCTGTTCGACCCAATATAACCTTTACTTATTAACCGGGAGCTCGGAAGGAATGGCTGTAATGATTATAATGTCTTTAAATTTCAAAAGGTATCTTATAAAGTCTACGAGACTAAATCTAAATACAGTTTTATACGTACAGTATCGGAGATTAAAAATTGCAGCCTCGTATCGAGACGATGTCGCAATAAATAAATGCTGGTTATACTTCAATTGTTACTTCTAAATAACGAGTTTTAAAGATGGAAAGACGATAGATCTGGTGTCGATGGTATCGAAGAATATCTAGACTTCAATTTACACCGATAAATTTTACCTGTCTCAAATCGTTAATTCCGATTAAAATTTATGATGCTGTAGAAGTGGAATTACGGAAGACGATCGACGTCGGAAAAGAGGATTAATCTTGCATCTTTGTTTATCGAAGTTCCTTAAATAAAGTCTGACAACGATGCGGTTGTCCAACAATGGACACTCGAGGATTTAACGTTTTGATAATTATGCTTCTTAACATCTATATATAGGCCTATAAATTAAATGTCGTCGAATTCCTTTTCTTCTCCTTTTTAATCGACCAAACACTGTCTTTATCCATTGAAATATCTGGTTAAATAGGTAAACGAATTATTTTCAACTTTCGATTAAAATATGGACCAAGTAATTAATAGGGCATTATTTATAATGTTCGACCATTACGAATAATGACTAAAATGGCCTCGCAGCCCGAGAAATATCGGCTGATTTATTACGTTGACGGGCATTACGAATACAGCTACATTCCGTTTGGGCAATTTTAAACAAATTGCCACTTATTTTCATTAAGAAATAGCTGTTACCACCGGCTTTGCCCGCGCGGATTTTGCAAGCAAACCCCATTTATATTCAGTATTTCAACAACCATAGTAATTGTTATATAACACCTACCGCCGAGATTGATGAAAATTGCCGAGTATCAAACGAACTATTTTTAATTTGATCAATTTTTTGGAACGTTTACAATCGTTCTATAATCGAACCAATACGCAATAACAAATTCGAATTTAAAACGGTTCGAACATTTTTAAAATCGAAATAGATAAAAATATTTATAACAATGTCTGAAATGTTATCAATTTAATACACCTAAGTACTGGATGAAGGCTAAATCCTCTCCCGCCCGCGGGGGAATTTCGAAAAATCCCTTCTTAGTGCGCGTTTTCATGACGTACGCTAACTGTCTACCAAATTTCACCTCTAGGTTAAGCGGTTTGCTCTGGGCGATGATGAATCATTCAGCCAGTCAGTCAGGACAAGCAATTTTATATATTTAGACTATTTATTTTTTGTGAATTATTTGAAAATATTTTAAAAACGACACGAGATCTTTTAAAAGTATTAACTATATTAATTAAACTAAATGTTAACGAAAAGTATTATTAACAAATTTATACTCAAATGAAAAAAATTAAAGGAAACTTTTGGATTGTCAGTTTTTTGTTTTATAAGAAATTAATTTTATTTATTTGTCGAAACCGTGTCGTCGTCCTCTCGTTTTCTTTGGTTCAATGTGACGACTCGGTGAATTTATTGACATTTGGCAAATAATTTCATCATGAACTTTTAATCCGTATACCGTGTTTCCCCGAAAATAAGACATCCGCAGAAAGTAAGACCTAGCACAGATTTTGCTGAATTGCGAAATATAAGACCTAGCGAAGTTTTTTTTTAGTCGTAACGGTCATCGACGGATGGTTGAAAGTGGCCGTTGGCTTTTTGAAAGTAAAGCCACTGATTGGTCATCAGACCATTACGCCACACAGCACGATTTGCATAAGACTATGGCTTGGGAATCACAGATTTGCATAACGTTACGGCTGGTGATGGCTAATTGGTCGGCCGGGAATCACGCCACATGACATTTGCATAGTGCTACGGTTCAGTAAGCACTAATTGGTCATCGAGTCCGATGTTGACGCTATAAAAAGGCGACAGTTCGACACACCGGATATACGTCACTCTCGTCTAAGTTCGACTTGGGAATTTTGTTGTTCAATAATAAATGTGAATTCTTCTTCCTGGAAAAAATAAGACATTCCCTGAAAATAAGACTTAGCGCATTTTTCAGAGCAAAAATTAGTATAAGACACTGTCTTATTTTCGGGGAAACACGGTAGATACGCGTTTCGGGTTTTCGCCCCTCTTCGGTCTGTTACATAGATAGGTTGTATCTCGTGGACATCCGTCAAGCACCTTCCACACTACGTCTTCCCACTCCCCTTCCGACAAGACGGCTTCCCCCGCAACGCGCAACGTCTCACTCCCAGAGTGCCACACACAGCCCCACCCGCGACTGTATAAACATTCTACTTTAATAGTTAGAAATTCATAAAAACTGGTTACAACTATTAAAATAGAATGTTTATACAGTCACGGGCGAGGCTGTGTGTGGCACTCTGGGAGTGAGACGTTGCGCGTTGCCAGGCATGCGGGGGAAGACGTAGTGTGGAAGGTGCTTGACGGATGTCCACGAGATACAACCTATCTAAGTAACAGACCGAAGAGGGGCGAAAACCCGAAACGCGTATCTATACGGATTAAAAGTTCATGATGAAATTATTTGCCAAATGTCAATAAATTCACCGAGTCGTCACATCGAACCAAAGAAATTAATTGTTAGTTTTAAAAAGAGTTTCTAAATCTTTATATTAATGTTGTTCAAATATTCGTCAGGTATAAAATTCTTTAGTCCAACTTTTAACTTTGCTCCAGACATAACCTCATTGGAGCCATAGTTTATACAAGTACGATACGATTTATTTTTCATCAGTTGTACAAAACATAATTTCTATTACATCTTTCTACCGAACCTTGACTTTGCCAATGCCTGGGTTTCGCACGCGCCATTTTTAACTCGGGCCACAGACTACAAAGTTCTTCGACGACGTTATTGGCGAATTCTCCGTCGTTATGACTTTGTAGAATACTCGGTGCACCGAAAACTGTAAAAATGTTTAAAAGATCATAGGCTACACCTTCATCCCTTTTGGTTTTTAACTGTCGTAGTCGAATGAATTTAGTCGGGTGGTCTCGGCACGCGAGTATAAATTTACATCGCCTATCGGCTGGCGACTGCTTATCTATAAGGTCGACCCGACATCTCCAGTTTATTTCGTTACTTAAAATTGGTTTGGCATTATTCGTCGTAATGACCGGACATTACGAATAATGCCCGTATCACTTAGTCCATAACACTATATATAAATATATATATATATATATATACAAATACTTGTGGAATTCAAAAGATGAAAGATCACGATATAATGCAAGAAATCTGAAGCGACAAATAGTTGAAAAACAACAAACCCTTGTCTTTCTTCCTCGATACAAAGTTCTTAAAAACCGAAGCCGCGAAAGTAACAGACGAAAATTAAAATCAAAGACGAAACGATAATAGATCGATATTAAAATAAATCATTACTCGAAAATAGATGGTTGGTTGGATAAAGCTAGTGGATCGTTTATAGTTTTATAAGGGGTTCGTGGTCTATGTCCATTGAGCAGACTCGGTTCGTACTGCATTTAGCGAATATACAGATAGGCGGTTGAGTAACACACACTTGTCAATCACTTGGGTGGTTTCGGAGGAAATCTGAGAAATAATAAATTTTTAGGATCAAAGAATATTCTGAAATGTAATAAAACTATAAAATATTGAATATGGACGGAATCCAGTCTAAACTGACTCTAACGAGTCAAGAATATCGATTGATTTTATTGGCACGATAGCGTCACGTGGCCATTTTGTTGATTAACAACGACCTGGATGACTCACTGGAATCTGGTAGCCAGGATGGGGAATAAGAAATTACGCTTCGAATTGAAATGCTTATGAAAAACCACGAGAAAAAGGAAAAAAAAAAAGATTACCCTGATCAAAATCGAGTTTGGCTCTACTCTACGGTACGGTACAGAAATATTTTACTGCGTAACAGCATCCAGCGTTATTCAGCGGGATCAAAAATTTCTTTGATTTTGGATAAACCACAAAATTTAAAACATTGCCAATTTCACTTCGTGTGTGTAATTTCCAGACTATAATATACATATTTATTGATTTAGGTTCCAACGTTTAATAGGAACCACAACCAATGATGTGTAATAGGGCGACAAAAAAGTTTTACTTTTATCTTTCTTCAACGGATCAGGAATACGCTTATTAATTTTGAAAGACACGTCATAACAAGTCGAGTGGTTACGTCTAATTATTGTGGGAAGATTAGCTCAGGATTCTGACACGGTAATAGTTTGAAAATATCCTTAAATGATCTCGACGAAGAATCGATCCGAAGGACAACACGGTAAAGACCGACAGACGGTGTAGACTATAAGCGCACTTAAATTAAGGAACTGTCGGAGAAATAGCTGGAGCATCCGAGAAAGGTATTAGCGACGATAGACAGTGAGCAAATAATGAAAGGCAGCCGGACGAACTCGAGAGTCGGATCGAACAAGATGGACTGATCGAGACAGACGTATCCTCCAATCCACAATTTTATTTTCGGATCTCTGACCCGAAGACAGTTCCAGATATAAGGATTCATTGACCTTTCTTACGATGGTCGAGCGGTCGAGGTGGCAGCCTGCCGATCGAGGAACCGGGGATCGAATCCGGACGAGTCGAAATCCCCCAAAATTTTTCAGCCGGTGGTCCGTCCGGATATATCGGGCCCCGTCCCTCGTCACCCGGTCGACCCCATCGAACCCATAATGGGCTGGCTAAAACGGGCCCTCTTAGCACGCACGGGGCGGAAAGAAAAAAATAGACCTTTCTTAATCTGTTTCTTGGAACGCTTCCTCCTCCTCGACGGGCATCCGGTCAAACGTAAAGTAAACTTTCGCTTAACTAAACAAATGTAAACCAAATTTTATTTAAAAAAAATTAAAAATAGAATAGGCAAAGATTAATTTTTAAAAATCGTTTTAAAAAATTAATGGCCATCTTCCTGGCCGAGGAAGATGTTCACGCGAAAGGCCCCGCTCTATTTTCTAGGCTTCCGAAGATAATGCTTTAATTTTGCGATGGAGGTACAGTATTACGAAAAGCGCTGTTGCGAGTTTCTAGAAAGGTTGCGATCTTTATAAGAGCAATTTGGATGTAATTCTATCGTTTCTAATTATGTTATATAGTTAATAGTGACAAAATTTTTAAGGGGGATTGAGTTTTGCTGGCTGTTCGAAGAGGGGAGGGGTTACGGAGACTTGGAAATTTTCCAATTAAAAATTTCAAGAAAATTGCGGGCGTAATTTATGGACAGCCCCTTATCAAAACATTAAAAACAAAAGTTAATGGATTCTATTCCTTGGAGGAATCGAAGATCATCTCGCCTCCGATTCTTCGTAACGAAATAAGGATCAATTTTTGTTTTTATTTAAAGATCATAATAAAATTAAAAACAAAAACCTCCCTTCTCCAAGCTTTGTTGGTTTTCCTTTTGGCAAAAATTTAATATAACATATTAATAGAATTTCTATTTCGGCAAAAACGTAGTAATAAACCATTTCTAATTCTTCAATAATTAATTTTCTCGGAAAGAATTAAAACAAAATTTAACTATTTGATTATATTTGATATTGTATTATTATAAGTAATACTTAATGAAAATACATTCCGCGTAATTTGATTGGGACATCCGAAACGCTTAAGTCTTATTACGAGATTGTAATCTGCGTAATCTCTTTAATACGTGGTAGTCCGTCTACGCCCAGTCACATTTTATGACATTTCTTAAGTCTATTAATATGCTGTTTTCGTCAGTCGCGAAAGTACACTATCCGCTGTAATGTTTTATTTTTTTGCCATCAACAGGAGAGAAAAGGTTTTACTTTAGTTTATAGTAGGTGCCAAAGATCGTCACAATATCAAAACCGTACTGTTCTGTTCGAAACGTAACGTATCTTACTCGTAAGCATCATTTCGAGATCAAATTTTGAAGTTTTGGTTTTTCCCATCGAAATAATCGATTTCGGAAGAGGTTAAACACCACCGACTGCGAAAAACCCCATTTTTTAACATTATCTTAGCGATTCACGAAGTCGTAATTTTACGGTCAGGGTAGAACGAAGACAATCGTTACGCGGGCCGGCTGGAGATTTTGTGGGGCCTGGGGAAAAATGTATTAGAGGAGTCCCAAAATATTGGCAAAAAGAATTTCTTTAATGGGAAAAAAAAGCATAATTTACAAACATTAACTACGCGTAGTTATAGGCCTATACTAAAGTTTCTTAGAAATTTCGCAGCGGAGGTCCGAAAGGCAATCCGACTTCCGAACCCTCCCCGTCATTACGATTTTAAATTAATCTTCGAAAGTAAAGTAGGCCCGTTTTCACGTATTTCCTTTCCGCGTTCCTTTCTCCTTCGTTTACTTTTCTCTCGCTCGTACTATAGGTCTATCGTTAGGGGAGCGGACAATAAGAAGGTAATTCATTAATAAAAAAAATCGTTTTTTAAATCTCCGTCGAAACAATTATTTTTCTTGTTTAAATAATCTGTGACTTTTGTTTTCCTTCTTTCGTACCAATCACGTGATGTCTGGCAAGATGTCAGACACGCGGATGTCTGGTTTCCATAGTTACCGTCTCACAAATCTGTCGCGGCCGCAAATTGGAAATAGTAATCGTCGAATCCTTCCGACCACTTCGCACCTTTTATTAATCTTGTCTCGAAAAGGGAACGTTTTTATAACGAGAGATCGCCGGTTCCTAAAAAAATACTTACGAAAGTATTTAAAGCTTTTGTCGATTTACCCTAGCCGAAACGTAGCCCGGTTACTACTGCGAGACGTAACGCGCGCTCGATGCGACACGGAGAATAACGCCTTGGTTCGAACGTAGGCTCCGTACGAGTTTTAAAAACAAGTTTCGATAATTCTTCGCGGATCGATAACTTCTCGTTTATTTCGTCCGCGCGAACGATAAGTCTTTAAATAGCGAGTTCCGTCCATTTTCATTGCTTTAGCAACAAATTTTTATGCACTCCAAATAGAAATCGGGCGTTTGCGCGCCCGTTCTTAACGTTAGCGCGAAAACGCGTTGAAAAAGTAAGTTTCTGTTATAATTTAATCTGGCGTAACTCTTAATACAATTAATAGATGTACGTATATATGTATGTACGGTACAACCTTCGACAATCGACTCTATACGTATGAAAAAAATATCCTTAGACACGCCAGCTTTTAAATGGATACGCCCAGATTTTTAATTTTTAAACGCGCGAATCGATATAAAATGTTATTTTCTGTTGGATTTGGTATTAAAAATATCTCCGAGAATATAAAAACTCCAGAAATTACGAGCAATCGACTGTTAACGGAAACGTTTGATGAGACCTTCACATTTTAATTTATTTTTTTCGTCTAAAAGCGTGTTTTTTTTTTTAATAAACCAAAAATGATCTTCGCTTCGGTGGCATTTAGTAATAATTTCGACAATAAAAGACGAATTGCTTTCGTCGTTTGGTTAAGCTACGAGGAAAAAGTTGTCGTTACGGTAACTCGACCTATTTTGTTTGTTTTAATAAACTCTCCTCGACCGATGCCGGGATGTAAACAAGCTTTTATTCCCTACGAAGTTACTTTGCCCGCTTATTATTTATTAATCGGTTCAAAGTCCTCTCGTTATTAAATTACGGAAAGTTTTTATATATAATTCGATACGCTTCGCCCATAAAAGTACAAAATAAGAGGAAAATCCTAGTAACTCTTAAAGCTTTATTGACGACATCCGGAGAGGGCGATTAATATTTTCGCCAATATCTTTTTAATCTCGGCTTAGTAACGAAAAATTAAGATAAACTTTGTCTTCGAACGATTATGCTCTAGCGAAAAGGAGAATTTATGGATCAACTGTAATAGAAAATGAATCGTTGTTTTCGTAAAGGTGTATATTTACTAACGGAGAAAATGTATTTTATAGGTGAACTTCGTTTCGTTCGCCCGTTTACTACAAAAACGGCCGTTAACGGGCGAAGAAGAATGTGTTTTTCGTGACTAAGTTCGTAATATTGTGGCGAGGAAAGAAAACACTTTATCGCGGCGCAACTACGTTTCGACGCGAACCAAAATTAGAAATGATAAACACGAAAATGTAGCCAACTCGAAGGATCTACGGGGTGTTTAGTAGTCGTAATGAACTTCGATGGTAGAGTCGAAAGGACTTGTGTTTTAATAATTTATTATAATAATATAGCCATTTTGTTACTCTCGGATGGGCTAAGCGAAATCGTTAGACATGTGCTTAGATACCGGTCGCGGTTGTTTACCAAAATCTATCAGGTGGACGACCGTTTTTATGTTTTAGTGTTGATGGCCCGTCTGCATACAAATCGCCATTCTAAGTCTAGACGGAATAAAAACACAGATTGTCTGGATGATTCCAGGAAGAACACATAAATTATCCGGTTTAACAGTTTTTAATAATTACTAACTTTCGAAACCAGTTATATTTTTAATAAATTATTTTAAATTACTCTAAATGAGGATTATGAGATTATTTTCACTTAAAAATTAATGGCCTTTCATTACAAACATTCGAAGGAATAAACCGTGCCAAATTTTTTCGAAAATTAAGGAAAGGGTTAGGCCTATACACCACGCAGTTGGCCAAGTTTTTTTTTTAAATTATAATTCTGTAGAAAATCCGTACGGATTACAGTTTTTCGCGTTAAATTAATTAAAATCGAAGGCAAAGCCCTCCGAAACAGTCATCTTTTTATTCGCTTCCACGTTACGAAATACATTCCACGACGACCCGACCTTTCTTTTTAGGCTCCTTCGAGTTTGATAAAGTAAACTTTTATGTTAAATTAAAGTGACAGTTAAACTCTTGTTACAGTTTTAAAAATGTCTGAATAGAATTTCGGGTCGCCCTTCCTGTCTAGCCGAGTGAGACGCGCGTAAGGTGGCAAAGCTTTAGATTTAATTTATGACCGTCTCGCTATTTTTACGAGTCGCGTACGTGCGGAAATTTTGAATAAAATGTAAATATTTTAGTTATATTTGCGTAATTATTATATATTTATTACGTTTTTATACTTACATTCTTGCTTGAAACTCCGGTCGGTCCGGTCGAAAGTATTCGGATACTATACTACTATAATATACTATGTAATGATTATTATTACGTTGCTGCTAGATTTTGTTTTTTGGGTCGATACCGGTACCTAAATACTGTGTTACGCCGGACAAAACTCGAGGCCGGGCTAAAGTTATAATGCGGAAAAAGCGGTGATTTCGTTTTCGTGTATGTACATATTTCCTGATTGTGTTAATGCGTTTGTGTTTAATAGGGCAAACTTCTGTAATGTGACGCGTGTGCCGTTGTAAGCCCTAATGTTTCGAGACTTTTGCTGTGTGTGGTTTGACGGTTATGCGAAAGAAAAACGGCGCAATAAGTAAGTGTCCTATTCACCTTTCACGGGCACGTTCCCGAGCCAGTTTTGCTTGTCGGTTAATGCGATTTCTGGTCTGTTGTGACGGATTGTTTTGTCTACGATTACGGTTCGGTCGTAGCATAATTTTATTTGCCGTTTTCTATGACCGTACGAGGTACTTTTTTGAGTACGGCTGCTAGGTACGAAGTACTTTGCGTTTGCATGCAAGTTTTTTTATGTGTTTTCTATCGTCGATGTTAAGTAATCCGCTTGTGTTAAAAACCTCGCGACTCGACGTGTATGTTATATGCAGTAGTTTCGTGCATAATGTGACATCTACAACTGTCGTCTGCGAGTGTTATGTCTATTTGAAATATGCTTTTTGTACTTTTTACTTTCCCGGCTGTTATATATAGGTTTCCTACCCACCAGGAAAGTTGGGAAAAATCGGTGATGTTTATTAGTGTTCGGAATAAGTCAGAGAACTTTTCCTTGGCTGTCTCGTTGATTTTGTTTTTTTTTGTTTACAGAATGGTTGACAAAGTGTAGCTGTTTTCAGATTAAAATGTATCATATTAATTAATTAATTAATTAAAAGAACATTTTAATTTAAGCGTATGACGTCTTCGTAGGATCGCGTGTACAATTATAAACTTCACGCAATACGTTGATTAATAGAAATAAAATTGAAGAATTTATGACGATGACTTCAGAGTGAATTTTTACGAGGCTCAAAAATTTCAGTTAAGGATGAACTTCAAATTATGAACCCCAAAAAATACTTTAAAAAGGAAAATTTCATATTTGGCAAGAAAATTTTCATTTTATTTAAATTATTTTCCCACTGTGGCCGTTTTGTCTAACTTCTAAAACACTCCCGTAGTTAACTTAATTTAAATAGTGTAAAGTTATTTTAATAGTTTAAAAAATTAATGGGAAAAATTACATACATTTACAGTTTAAATTATTTCGTTAAAACATAGTTTTGAAATTTTAAAACAACACAAGCGGAGTCTGGGGTCCTGTTAATACTGTCTTCCTTATATACTTACTCCATTAACGGCTGGTAGTTAGTCGCAGGTTTGCATTTCGGGCTGGCCTTATGGAATTTTCCAGGTCTTCTTCGCGTATCTAACACACGTAAGTAGGGCCAGTTTCTTACAGAAAGTCTTCTTGGAACGTATCCCTGGATTGTTCGAGTGTTACATTACCTTCTCCCATCAATTTATTCGTTCCGAGATACTTAACTTCTTTCCTTATCCGATATAATTGAAAGCATCATCCGAAAACACTGGAAAATTTCGCAGTGTTATAGTGCTGAACAGTAAAAATTTTCGTATCCAGATATTTGAGATAATTCGGATAATAGATTTCTCAACAATGTGGTTTACGGATCTCTATGACTCTGCAAATATATTGACGGGAATCCTTGAGATTATATTAAAAAAAGCGTATTATATTGTGATGTTTACATAGATTATGATATTTACTTTTATTAAAACACACATTAAAGTTTAAATTAGAAACATGAAATAATTTAAATTAAATGGAAATGTTTAAAACAAAGACTTTATTTTAAGACACGCTCATTAATTAATATATTTTAAATAAATTTTACTCTAGGGAGTCTGCAAAGTTTTCTATTATTAAAAAGGCGAAGTTTGAGAAACACTAGGTTAACGAATGCCTTTGGGATATATTATACTTAAAGTCGCAGTCCTTCCAGTTATTGAAAAATTGTATTAAGTTACAATTTAAATAAAGATACACTGTTGATAATAATATTAAGTCAACACTACACTGTAATAGTTTTAATAACGCGTGAGGTGTGTATAATACGAGTAGAAATGTAAAGGCTACACGAGCGCTTTTTACCAACGTTTTTTTTTTCTATACCTAAAGATGAAGTTCTTAAGCGGTTCTTTAAACTTTGCATAACAATATCAAATGAGCTAATTTTAATTTTTACATTTTTTACAATTTTACATTAAATAAATATCTTATTACACGTAAGACTTTTTATTCTATTGCATTGTAAGATTGTATTTTAAAGTCACTCGAAATTAGACCTTATAAATTGTGATCATTTTGTGTATTTTATTTTATTTAATGTTCTTTTTTTTACTGATAGTGTAGCTTAATTTTAAAATCTAATATTGATTGTGTAGAATTATAAAATGCATCAGAAAGGAGAGCATTGCAAAATGTCGGGATCAAACAGTCCCAAATAAAACATATGGCAATATTGTCATTTGTAAATTTTAAAAGAGCTGTTTTAATTAAGCAGTTTTATGAATTTGAGAGATGTTAAATTATTAATCTAACATTTTGAGGGCAGGTTTAATGAACTGATTAGACTTTTGCTGTGTGTGGTTTGACGGTTATGCGAAAGAAAAACGGCGCAATAAGTAAGTGTCCTATTCACCTTTCACGGGCACGTTCCCGAGCCNCTGAAAAATTAATTTATTAGGTTATAAATAATAAAAGTTAATAAGGTTATAGAAAATAATTCTTCCAAACATTCACCAGATATTGTTCTCACACACGTTTAGGTCGGCCTGCGCAGTCTGACACTGCGCCAGGAAAATCAAATGGTTTTTCAATTCTACTCGGGTGGTCGGTACAGCTCGCCGAAGCTGTTAAATTTTCCCCCACACACTTCCAGGAATGACTCAAAATCAGGCATGCATGGTTACTCCTTTGAGGATTAACCCATCGTGTATAGTGGGGGTGAGATTTTCCCGCATAGAGAGGGAGAAATTGTGCGCTTCCCTTTAGTGTGTCGGGTCAGTGCTGAGCAGGGTGTGTGGCTGTAAGGAACCAGTGTTGTGCTTGATTAAATTGTCGGGTGCCAGAGTGCGCACTTGTGGAGAAATTAAAGTTCAAATACATTTTTCTTGTGTTATAAAGAATTTGTGTACTATGGGAACATTTAAAATATTTTATAATAGTTATTTAATATGTGTATTTAAGTGGTGCAGAGTTTCCCTACTCATTTCAATTTGTATATTTTTTATGTTTAAACATGTATATTTAGTGAGTGTTTCTTGGAATAAATATGTGGACTTGTTAATTAATTCTGTCTACAGTGTCACCCGTTGTAATTGTCGCATTAGTGTTTACATTGATGTCTGTCACGCGGTGTATACGTTATACGTTTTCACGAATAACTGTTGCTCAGGCATTTGCTGATCTTCCGCGTGATCTAGTTTTTGTGTTGTGCAAGCGTTGTTTGTGGAATAATGTTATATAATTGTTCTTTACTGATCTCTTTGCTCTGTAACAGTTGGATGCGGGTATTTTTGTGTGAATTTGTCATGTAGTATTTGCATATGTTTCTTGTTTCGTGATATTGTAGTAGATACAATCGATGGATTCGTTTGAACTTTGTTACTTCATCCGTTGACGTGGTTTACCTCACGTGGAATGAACAACATACAGTATGCTGAGGTGTATTCGTTGTGTGTGAGTAAATTGGTGAATGCGTTTGTGATGCAGTAGTCATACTCGGACCAGTTTATTTAACGTTCAAAAAATCTACGTTTACCATCGTGAATGTTAGCCTCTGCCTAAGCCACGAAGGCGAACCTTCTTAATCCGGCCGGTTCATGCTGTGAACACGTAACCATCATTTTTATTACTTCCACAGAAGTGGGGGTGCTTTTACAGCTAAAGCTAGGTGTGTGAAAATAAGCCACTCTCGATACGGTGAACTGACGCGATCCAGTAGCCTCCCACTCTGGATCAGCACTGCTTCTTTGTCAGTTTTTCGCTTCAAATTTCCCTACAACTTACTGTATGGGTAGTGCTACCGGAAGCTTACGCTCCTGCCGGTATGGCTCCGATTCTCTCATCTCGACAGGAGACGACTGTCGACAGAACTAATATTACTATTATCATTATCTCACTAAAACAAGGCTACACGATTACAAAACCATCATCCCGATTATGATACAATAAAATTAAATTCGGCAAAGCGAATAACCTAATTACATAGCTGAAAAAAATAAATCTCTACGCATTATCAAAAAATCAGTGTTCGGATCCGATCGTATAATTTCTCATAATAGTTCGAGTCAAAGTATGTTTCCACTCGTATTATGTTACGAGTAACTTGACTCATTACAGGTGAACTTACTCGTAAAACGTGTAAAAAATGGATTCACTCGTATCGTTGATCCCAAATTAAAGTTAAAATTCATTTGTAGTGGGCAAAATTACTGTCGAATTCCCTTTTAGAGTAAATCCAATCCAAAACCTTCATTTCGGGATTGGGAATAAAATGTTCTATATTCACGAAAGAATCCAAATAACACTGAAAGTCATCGTATAAATTTTTGAGCAGAATATTCGTGTAATTCGAGGGAATTTCTAACTGTCAATTGAGAAACTTCCAAAACAATTTATAAACAAAACTAATCTCTAGTACAGTGTGTTTAGACATTAATTATAATTTGGATTTAATCATCACCGAAGCCAAATTTTTAATCAGTAAATTGTTTTAGGAAAGGAATTTCATAATTTTTAAGATATTATATTTTTAAAGTACTTAAATTTAAAAAAAAAAATTGAATATACCAAAGTTTCAGACGGCAAACGCCGGGTATTTAAAAGTGAAACAATCGAATTGACGAAAAACCGCTGCTCGCCACTACATTTCGCGGCACCGATACAATATTTCGGCATCATTCCGGTTGAAAATTACTGGAATAACCGATAACTCAACAGTCGACACCGATAACATTGCTCGGGAAGATATCATTTAGATTATTTCTTTAAGGACATTTATTTTAGATAATATATTCATAAAGGTATTTCTCCTTAAAAATTGTTACTTGTAAATATACCAATAAATACGCATAATTTTTATACTTACTCGTGCAAAAGCGACGACCCTAGCCATTATTTATTTAAATACATTATACGCTACCGATATAACATCGATCCTTGTCGGCAATCATTTTTCTATCTGCAAAATATATTTTCTAGTATCTGTACTATTCTAAGAAACATTACGCATATATACATTAACCTGACACATAAATTAGAATGCCGGAGACTTCGAAGGAATAGGTTAGAATTTTAGAAATATTTGTCTGTAGAGAACTTGCGCGAATGTCATCTCGCCTAACAAATTCGTCGTCGCTCCGCCTCCCGCGCCATATTTGTGCCGTGTTGTTCGGGGAGGTGTTTATAGTTCGGGTTGCGTCCGAACATTTATCACGTTTCGAAGATGGCTTTCGCTTTCCCGGCTCTGTTATATATATATCGGAGGGGGAAACATTTTTACATTTTTGGACACGGGACCTCGAAACGTAGAGAAATGCAAAAATAAAAATTTGAAGTTTTATCTGTAATGATGAACGTGCGGGTGTGTGTGGAGTAAACACGAGTTTGTTCGTCCAATTTGAAACTCAAAAATTTCCATGACTTTTGTCGAAAATTTCCGAAATTTTGCGAGGAGGTTTGTATATTAGGGGGATCGATTCTATTAAGTTTTGATAGTTAAAGGTCGAGGGATTGGTGGTACAGTACGTATCTCGAGTATGGTTAGACTTAATGAAGATTTTAATCGTTATTAACATTTACAATTTTTTTTATAAAATTTATCTCTACCCTCAAAATTGAGCTTTTGCCATTTTATAATAAGTAAAAATATAAAAAGTTTTTAATAAGAAAATCTTTTAAATAATGGTGCCCTCCACACATTTATTTTTTAATTAAGATCTAATAACAGCCGGGAATGTTACGCAACCCGTTGCTGGATTTTTTTAATAGGTTATTTAACAACTCTTACTAGTCAAGACACTACTGGTACAGAAGTAAAATTTTAATGTATAGTGGAGTCGATCCGTACGAAGACGACTCCAATTCGTTCTTAAAGGATCGTAATTCGTGGCCGAAGATAGAATATGGTGACAACTTGTTTTAATAGCCCAATTTTTAACTCTTAACCGCACAAAAGCGTACAAATCACTCGAAGCTCAATTTTGCAGCGAGTGGCTGGGTTGATCTAAAGATTTTGGTAAATAGTTCGTCAGAACATACCTTTCCTAGCAAGAGAAATTTAAGTACATTAAAAAAAATTATGACGTTTGGTCATTGTATTGTTGTACTGAGTAAAAATGTACGTTTTATGGTAGTTTCATTGACCATCGCGTAGCATCGCTTCTAAGTGCTATGTGGTATTTTTTTTTTTTTTTTCTAATTGTCGAATTTATATTGTTCTATTTTAAATTTTACTTACACCGTATCTCTTCGTTAGGTGAACCGCTCAACGTTTACGCTTCTCCCCGTTTAAAGTTTGGTTACTCTGTCGTGTATCGGATGAGGTTAAAACGGAACGGAAACGTCACAAATATGGAAAAACACACACGTACACCCGAGACTCCAATACGTCACACGCGAGTTGTCTATAAATGTGATTCCCAAACTTTTTCGAGCCACCTTTCCCTCGTTTCCATAAAGCTATATCCAACGCCCATTTATCCATTTTTCCTTGTGGCTTGGAACTATTGTCTGGGAAACTTTTCTGCGAACTCGTACTCTGTGTCCTTATGTCCTTACCATACATTGTTCTCAACATCTGAAAACTTAAATTAAAGGCAATGTTTCTTCTTACCCGTTTTAATTAATTAAGGGAAAGGTTGTCAGCGATTCCAACCTTTGCCTATGGTCACCGTTCAGTACCCCGCCTTTAGCGCCCCCTACCGCCCGCTCGCTTCTTTTCGTCCCCCTAGCTTTACCCTCCGCCCACTGTGCGAACCACAGTTCTATAGCGTTAAAACAAAATAATCATTCTACTTTGTTAAATAGATACTTCCTTGTGAAAAAGTAATGACCCTAGCCATTATTTATGGCTAGGGTCATCAGACCAAATCAATATAAATTATTCATATAAACATATTTAATGTAAATCCTAATATGTAAAAAAATTACGCCAAGTAAAAGAATTATGACAGTCAGAGTTTTTCTTTGGTAAAGATAAGCTCGAAGCTTCGAAGCGGTACCCACAAGATTTTTACCCATATTATTATTGATATTTTCTATATTTCGCTTCCAAGCGCCAAGCTTAACTTCACCAAAGAAAACAAATTTGACTATCGTCTAAATTGTCATACTGTAATTCTTTTACTTGGTACAATTTTTTTACATCTCATGTTTTTGTTTTGATATATATATAGGCCTTTATAGTCGGTCAGTGACTGTTTCACTTGGCACGGAGTCTCTGTCGTGACTCCATAAATATATATATACAGGCCTATATTACAAACAAAAACAGTTAAAAACATTTTCAAGAACTAAATTTACGTGCTTTGTAAAACAAGTGTTGGATTCTTAGGAAACTCATTTCGCGTCATTCTTGAGAAATAAGATTTAATAAATAATTACAGCAGTACAGTTTACATTGAAGTATAAGATTCTGTTAAATTTTTTATATTATAAAAGTGTAACAAAACATTTTTATATTCTATACACGATCGTCCGCCTCGCATCTGTTCGTGCTACGTCAATTGAACCATAGATTTAAACAGTTTTTCAAAATTTAAATTCAATTGTGTTCGTTGATCCGTATATAGATTTAAATGTTAAATCTTCGTAAATTCTTAAAATACGGGATGTTCCGCCGGAAAGTACCAATTGATTTGGCTATAAAAAATTGACGGTTGAAGATGTAAGTTCGACGAATGTTTTATGAGAAAAATCCCCATCAAATTAAACAGAAGAAAACACCGCATCTCTATGCGCGCTTCGACAGTCACGGTGACATCGAAGCGTTATCGGTTTGTCATCCGGTAAACAAAAGTAACGCGTTAAGCTGTCACTTACGAGGAGAGATCCAGACGTTGGGGTCTCCAATTCGAACAAAACGCGGTGAGAAAGTAGCCTTAAACAGAAACAGATCCTCGTCCAAATAATAGGACCCGCTTCTCGAGCTTTTCCAAAAATTGGGCCTCTGAAAATTTAGTGTTTAGCTTATAAGTCTTTGGAAGTTTTACGACCCGGAACGGCGATAGTCGAGTAAGACCCTAAGCACTGGGATAGAGGCGATGTAGGTTCGAACCTTTGGCATTTTAATTTAGTTTTTTTAGATGTAGCATAATCGTTTTATATGTGAAAATAAAT
>NW_019386530.1:0-36681 GCF_000671375.1 Centruroides sculpturatus | reverse complement strand
CAAATTAACGTTTTTTTTTTAAATAATAAAATAATATAAACAGTTTAAATCTTTAATTTTTTTTTGTTTCTAAAATGAATTTAAAATTCAAACGGAAATAAAATGATCAAAATATAGAAGAGTAAGAAATTATTTAAGTCACTGTTCATTTTACTTCGATATTTATAGGATCGAAAAGATCGTGTTTTCGGATTTATGTTCGGAACAAAAATTAATAAAAATAAAACAATACTGTATTATCAAATTTTCTTCATTTATCTGTTTATTCATTAATGCAATATACAATATTATAAACTGTTTGAATATGACCATGCTCGTACAAAAAATCTATTAATACAGTAATGCCTTTTGTCAGACTGTGTCGATGGTCAGTGAGAATGTTTTTATACAATGAAAAAGTTCTCTTGGCCTCGAACGTAGTCACAGTATAGTATTTCAACGAATGTACATTAGTAAACTCTACATCTTCGGAGATCTCCAACGAAACAGCTAATAACCTGGCGAAGGGCAGAAAAACCACTGTTCTTCTTCAAAAGAGCCGCCTGCTTCGTGCGAAGTTTGCCTTCATATAAAGCGGGAAGGTTTTGCATAGAATCTTCTAATGTTTGAAAAGTTTTTAGAGATTCTTTAAGTGACAACCCTCTCGCTTTGGAAAAGGGTGGCAAAGGAATATCTGGCAGACGCTCACGATGTATAGCAGTTCGTATTATGTCTTTGCAAGTAGTTTCTCGCCGGAACAAATGAGGGCGTTTACATTTTAAAAATGTAAACGAACTTGTTCGGCCAGAAGATGTAAAGCGTGATTCAGGCTATATAAAAAGTTCTCGTCATGCTTACAGACTGCAGTCTTCTGTAAGCACAACGTAACTTTATTTATACGACAACATTACACATTCCCGAATAACTCTCGCTATTGCTTCTGTATTCGTCCTCTCCAGAAATTTACATAAAAGATGCCAAATTTTAGCGTAGTCTTTTCTGTCAAGTTTTCGTACTACCATTAAAGCAACATATCGTCCGCACGCGTCTATAGTTTCATCTACAGCAAACCGTATAGCATTGTTACTAATTTCTTTGCTGATTTCTTCAAGCGCACAAATTCATTTTGATATCGATTTGACCTCGCAAAATACTTTTGAGCTATCCACTGTAAAGTCTCACCCGGCTAACTTCGCTTCCCTCACCCACTTCAGCAGAAGTTGAAGCACAGAACTTTTATGCTTATCCATTAAATTTAAATATAAAACCTGCTGGCTAGAGGCACCACAATATAGTGCAGCAAACTAGTTTTAAATTCGTTGTCATTGATTGTCTATATCATTTTTTCGAATATATAAAATAATAAGTTTAAAAATGATTTTTTTAAATAGAAAATGAAATACAGTAGATCCCCCTATAAAACCGTTTCCTATAGTTATGATTCCTATAAAAATTGTGGCATTATCCGTAAACAACGGTAAAAATAACTCCTATAATACGTAAAACGTCATCGGGCAGCCGAACTACTTACCCGCCGTCCGTAGCGCCACGCTACGGAGAGATTTCTATCGTCTGGACAGTATTATATAAATTATATATAAATTAGGTACTGTACATATAATTATATATTAATTATATATAAATTAGGTACTGTATATATAATTATATATTAACTTAATTTATTGTAACTTTATTATAATTAAATATATATTTTTCGCCGTCTAGCGTCACGCTACGGCGAGTTAGGCGACCTATCGTCTGTTTAGTACTGTAATTTTATACATTTCTTGTGAAAGAAACATTTCTTATTTAACGGCCATAAAAATTATTTATATTAATGATGTCTCCAAAGGTCAACGAAGTTTTCGCAGAAAAATAATATCAGAAATCGCGGCCGCAATTTGATGCGCTGTTCCGCGACGAAACCAAGCTTTAGCAACGAGCGTAGTCAAAGGGTACACACTCGGTAAGTAATCCTACAATTTTTTGTTTATAACGTAGTTTATACGGATTATTTTAAAAAAAATATACGTATTTTGGAAATGTTGAGTCGAATTAGTCTAGAATCGATTAATTTTATGAAAGAAAACCTTTCAAACAGCCGTAGTCCGTAAACTATGATTCCTACAAAATTGATTCATAAAGAACGGAACGTATCTACCGTCTTATAGGGGGATCTACTGTACAGCCTATTCCCTATAACACTGTAGATAATTCCGTTTTATATGAATTCCGTGTTGTACGAGTCACTTAGATTTTACAAATACGTGAGCCATTCACAGCCCGTCACACGTATTTATAAAATTTAAATGACTCGTACAACATGGAATTCATATAAAGCGGAATTATCTACAGTGTTATAAGGGGTCTACCGTATTCTACTTTTAAATCATATTTAACTGTAATAAATTTATACAGTATATATTGTATTATTTTATTATTTATGTTTTTACGTTTTATTTTATTTGTTAAACATTTTTTAAATTTAAATACCGTCTTAACGAGAAATAAAACGAAATAAAAATTTTTTTCCACGAAAAAAAATATCGTCTGTTTACAAAATAGCGAAACCGAGCATGCGCGAAGTGACAGTATCGTCTGGCAAAGTAAATACGAGTAAGTTCAAACTTTTATATTTATTTATTCGGAAAATAATAATAAATGTAGCCGTTGCGATAAACGGGCGCATCGTTCTTGCGCCAATATTGAAGAAAACGACACTTTAACCATTTTAATTTGCCCTTCTTGTATACTGTATAAAAATAATATTCCCGTCTTATCCCGCGGGTGGGGCAAGATGGCGCATTCACTTATAATTTTAAAATATTAAATTTTCTTGTTTTTAAAAACGTTTTTCAAAAATGAAACTTTGTATTATATATTACCAAATGTTGTGGATGCCGAGAATAAAAAAATTATTGTTCTGAGCGGTTGCCATCTTATGACTTTTCAAACCATCCCGTCCCACCTTCCCCTATGTATTTTAAAAAATCCAATAAATCGAGCATTTTTGTTAATATTTATAATTGTTGATAAAAAGAAATTAAAATTTTTAACAAAATTTTAATTTATAATACAATACCTATACGGAATTTAGTATTTTTTAAAACTTTTCCCGCCCCGTGGGCACTAAGAGGTTCAAGTATGCCTCGCTTAGTTTGAGTAACCGTAACAGTGACGAATCATCCGATAGGCAAAAAAGGGCCCCTTCTGGGAGTACCGCTAACGGGATGCCCAAACCAATCTTTTATAAGAAACTATTTCCCCGAAGAATAATGTCTGAAGTCAATACTGTACGCGGAGTCCTCTAATACAAATTTGCCCGGGACCCACGAAGCTATAACGCGCCACTGAACTGCGAATGTGAGATCGCCCAGTTGTGCTAAAAGTCGGAACAAAATAGAGGTGCCGTTTCGTATGTAGGTGTGATAGACACCGAGTCCGACTCAACAATTACGAAAATCTCCTCGATTTATTTAAATGAAGCTTGCGGCGATGTCATTCTTGGATCTGTAAGCGAAGACTGTAAATCTTCGGGTTCTTTTTTCTAAAGAGAGAATTCCGAGAGACGAATCCTTCAGAGTCCTTTTTGGAATTGACGTTGTTGTGAGAAAGTCTGTTGAGGAATTGATCGGTCGAGGATGAAGTGGAGAATTCAACCAAGGAAGATGCTGCACAATCAGAAATCAGAGAGAGAGGCTCTCTGTATCCTTGAAACTAGTTTTTATCAGTTTTGGTCCCAGATCAACCACTTCCACTTTCTAATTGATCTTCACTCGTTACTAAGTGTAACGAGATCCGAACTCAGATCGCGGGATGAATCAAAATCGACATTTCATTCGATTTCTAACCGGAGATAGTTGATCTTAGGACTTTCCTTTGTCTAATTTCTGAGAAAAGATTTTTTTCCTCTATTAAATTTAATATTTCTTTTTATGGGCATAAAAATTTATATTTTATAATATTAACAAATTTTGTAATTTTTAGATTTTAGTGTGGTTCCGGGACATTTCCGGAGCCTCACACAAGTAATTAGCCTACTTAATAATCGAGATTTCGATGTTAAGATTTTTGGTAAAATTTTAAACTACAAATTTGACAGTAGAGAAGTGAAAGTTGAATTCTTCGATCAAAATATGTTTTCCGTATTTTAAATATAAAACTGCTTTCAATTAGTTAAAAAGTTTGTGCCGACAATTAATAATTGAAAGAGATTAAACTGAATTATTTCGCTAAACTGTCGAATATTTTTGTTCCTAAGCGCATATTACAGTAAGATAATGATTTTCCATACGTTTGTCCTCGTATGAATCGATTCCATTATTAGTCGACAATAAACTTTATTTTAAATAATCGGCAACGAGTTGCTTAACTTTCCAGGTGACGTGTAAAACTGGGTATGGCGCCGTCTGTTATATTTTCTTTAAAAACTTTTTATATATTTAATTATTATAAAATGACAAAGCGTAAGTTTGAGGGTAGGAACTGGTTTTATAATAATAAAAACAAATGTAAACATTAATAACGGGTAAAATTGTCTTTAAGTCCAACCCTATTCGAGATACGACACACGATCCCCCTTTATCTCCCCATTTTGTCGACCTTTAACCACCAAAATTTAATAGCATCAATCTCCCTAATACAGAAACCTTGCAAAATTTCATAAACTTTCGACAAAAAGAACAAGTTATTAAGCTTCAAAGGTGAACAAAACCGTGCCCCACACACACAAACAAACTTTTATTACGAATAGCTTTTATTGAGATTAATTAAGAGACGAAGCTCGTGGAATGATGAGCTGAAACGAGGGGAAAGCAAAGAGCGGAAGTTGGCAGAAGAGGACCTTCCCGCGGGTGTCACCAACTTCTGTCAACTCCCGCTCTGTTCCTTATAAAAGTGTTTCCAGGATGCGCTTTGAGCGAAGAGAGATTAGGTTAAATCCATTATTATTCATAAATTCACCGATTCTGTACATACAAATACATATGTTAAATAAATGTGTATTATGTTAAGCCTTGTATCCATTTACTTCCTCAGACACTATCCTCGAACTATTTAGTGATATTCACGGGAATCTCACACTTATAAAGTTTTATCTACGAGTATTAATTTAATAAATTATAATACAGTCGCTTCTTTAAATTGGATACACCAAAATAAAAACTAACGATATAAATAAATATGTTTATTAAACGTTATTTCAGATTTTCATATGAAGTGGCATAAAATGGCCTTTATTTTGTAAACAAAAAAGCATTTGGAATTATTTATTCAATAATTTTTGTTAAAACGTTTTTAAAATAATACATTCCCGATTAAATATTAAATATATAAAAATTATTCTATGGTATTAATTATTTACATAATTATAATTAGGAAGATTCCTGATGAGTGGATGGTAATGAAGTAGTCAGTGAAATTTGCTCGTTAGATTTTGGTCTTCCAAAGTTAAAAAGTCGAGGCCTCTTTTTATATTTTTGACGAGTCGCTCTATTTCTTGTTCTTATTGGTCTGGACGTTGTTAGTGATTCTGTCGTAGTGACATCCTCTACTTTTTCATAGGTAAAAGGTTTCTGCGTTGTTATCGCTGGTGTGAAGGATTGTGATGTGTGGTTAGATGTAACTCTTGTCTTGAAATGAGATCTATCGCGATACGATGGTTGCCGTTCGTCATATTCCTGGGCTGTGGAATACGTGTTTTGTTTTTCTGGTCTATTCACGAATCTATTGTCCGAGTGTGTTTCTTGATTTGGTAGTTCTATTGGAAATATAGTCGTAATATCTCGGACCTTTAGCGAAGATAATCTGTCATATTTTTCGTTATAATTTATGTTTTCTGTTGCAAATTGCTTTAGTGTTGTATCGTAATTTGCGGTGGTAACGTATAGAGTTGTTTGATCGACACCGGTCAAAGGAGATTCGCTGTAAGCTTGTAATATTTGAGTCTGGTCTTCGGAAATTGTTGTATTTTGCACTCGAGGCCTCTTCGGACGTCTTCTTCTGCCATGTTTCCTCCTTCTCCTTTTGGGTTTTCTTTTTCTATAACGCCGCGTGGTAGTATCCGATAAAATTTCTGTTGTACTTTCGATCGGTTCTACGTACGTATACGGTGTTGTCAGAGGTGTCGAAATTGTTAACAATTCTGATGCTTTGTCTTTATGATGCGATCTCGGAGAATGGCTTTGTTCCGATGAGTATTGTTGATTTGCATTTTGGCGAGATTGCTCGAGAATATCAGAATCACTGTGGGAAGTGGGAGAGTAGTGTAAATTAGATTCTTTTCCTTGATCCTCGTTATTAAATGAAGCTATATTACTCGAATTTGATCGTTTTGTATTAGATCTACCTTTATACATAACGAAAGGAATTATGAACGTATTTCCCGGATGCGTTTTACTCTTTTGAGGAATTTCTGCAATGGAAACTTCTTGACTTTTAAAATTGTCGGGCACTTTGTTCTGCTTTGTACTACTTGTCGGTTTTATCCTATCACCAAATTTTTCTTTGTCAAATAAGTGACTTAAATTTTCTTCCGTTGTTGCATCAACGAAAGTCGAAAGAGGCGTAGTATAATATATTGTTCCAGTCGTTTCTTTTTCATCCTCGTATTTGGTGTAATGCGGTGGTTGTTTCGTTACTTCCTGAATTTTTTGTTGGTTTTTATTTAAATAACGAAGTTCTCTCGGTAGATTTTCTCTTTGTTTTGTATTTTCTAAATTTCGATCGTTTTCTTTATGATTTTCGTTGTTTGTCTTTGAGTAATCTTCCGAAGGGTCAGCATGATCTATTTCTTTTGAATTTTGATAACGACCATTTCCTCTTTTATCACCGTCAGAATTTAACTGATACGTGTCAGGAGAATGTACGTTAATTAACTTCTCAGAGTTTTGATATTTTGGAGTAACGGGATCGGTGTGATAGGTAATTCCGGATTTTTTATCTTTAGGATATATTTCAGATCCATATTCGGAGTTTAACCTTCCAAAATTCAACAGTTTTGGAATTTGACTTTTTGTTCTTTCTTCTTCGTTATACGAATGTTTAACCTTTGGATTCTTATAGTTTGGATGTTTGGGGGGCTGAATGCTCGTTTCTGGATATTTTCTGTAATCTCTATCTTCTACATATTCCGATTTAGGTTTGTTCTGACTCGATTTACTCGTTTCTTCAAATTTTGGTTTAGTTGCAATTTCGTGATTTTGAACTATCGGTGCTTCTGGTATACTTCTAGAATCTTGAAATCTTGAATGTTCCAAAGATTTTGGATCTTCTGATTCAAAATTTTCTAGATATCTTACTTCTGGTTCACGAACTACGGGCCTCGGTTTTCTATTTCTTGATTCGTCGTATATTGGTCTTTCTTGTTTATTTCTTGAAGTGTCGTGATTGTATCGTGATTTTTCTCGATTTTCTCTTTGATTTTCATCTCTTAAATTTTCACGGTTGCTTCTTGAATCGTGATACGATGAACCGTCTTCATTTCTAGGATATTCGTATCTTGGTTTTTTATTATTAATATCTTCATCAGAATATACTGGTACTTCTTTATTATTTTCTGAATTATATCTAGTTCTTTCTTCATTATTTCGTATTTCGTCTCTTGGTGGTTTTTCTTGTATATTTCTTGAATCGTCGTATTCTGGTCTTTCGTGATATTTAGGTTTTTCCGAAATTCTCACATTATCAGTTTTTGGTCTGTGTAAATTTATAATTACTGGATATTCAACCTCTGGTCTCTCTGGCTTTATATTTCTATTATCTTCTAAAATTCTTGTATCTTCTTTTATCGGTCTTTCGTGATAATCAGATCTAATTTCTTCAGTGTTAAAATTAGGCTTTCCTCCTTCAGTTTCTGGCTTGTTTGGGATTATTACTTTTGAATCCTCAATGTGAGGATTTTCTGAGTATCGATTCGAATTTTGATATCCTGGACGTACCGAAATTTTTGAATCGTCTACTTTTGGTCTTTCTGAATCGTGGTATGTTGAATCATCTGAAATCTTTACTCCATCGGTATTAGGTATTTCTGGATTTACTACTACTGGATATTGAATTACAGGCTTTTCATATTCTTGGTTTCTAGAATCTTCGTACTTTGGAGCATTTAAAATTCTCGAATCTTCAACTATTGGTGTTAAATATGGAGAACGATGTCTCGGATCTCTAGAATCATCTGAAATTCTTACATCTTCGGCTCTTGACTTTTCGGGAAATATGACTTTCGTGTATTCGGTTTCAGGTTTTTTGAATCCTTGATTTGAATCATAATATATAAGTTTTCCCGAATTTCTTGGTCCTTCTAGTCTCGGTCCTTTTGGATATGATTCTCTCGAATCATAATTTCCAGAATCTTCTGAAATTTTTGTATTTTCACTCGTCGGTTCTTCCGCTTTTACATTTCTTGGAAACTCATTGTATCGTATTGGTTGTTTCGTTGTATGATCCTTATAATTTTCGTAATTTGCTGCAGAATCCTGATTATTTAAGTTATCGGGATTTTTGCTGTTAGAGTAAGTCGCATCGTCCGACTCTTCATTTTTGTTGTATGTTCTTTCATTATGATACTTTTCAGAATTAGCATTATCAGGATCGTTGCTTTTGTAATTCTGGTTATAGTCTGGAGATATGTTTTTAGCATCGCTATCGTAAAAACTTGTTTCTGGATTACCAGTTTTATATTTTTCAGAATTATTTTCATTGTGTCTACTGTGTTCAGCAGAATCTCGATAATCTTTATGATTTTCGTTCGGTTTTCTAAAATTTTCACTCGGTCTCCAATATTTTGTATTTTCGTTTTGATAGTCAATTGAGTGTTGATTTCTCGATCCATCGGGACTACTATATACATTAGGTCTTTGCGGAATATCCGGTCTCTGTGGTCTTTCCCCGTTTAAATTATGATTATTTACAGAAATAACTTTCGAGTATGGATAAGAATCTGATTCCGGATATCGGGGAGTATTTTGTGAGTAAACGTATCTATTAGGTTGAGGATATCTCGGAGAATATCTTTCGCGATGGAAATAATCGTAATCATCGTCGTCTTCGTCATCTTCGTCTTCTCCATAATAATTATTCGGATGATTGAGATATCGCTGACGATAATCGTTGTATCCGTAACTTCTTTCGGTGGGTGCCGCTTCTCGGTAAATCGGTGGGTCGCTATAATCGCCAGGATGATAAGATTTTGATCCCGCTTTGCGAGGATGATGAGTTGGATTGTTTCTCGCGTTTTCTTCGTAATTAGAATTTCTGTGCCGAGGCTCGTTAATTCTGTGATTGTTAGTTGGATGTATAACGCGTTGTTCTTTAGGTTCTGGTTTATGAGTCGAAATATTTTCAACGTTCGATTTAACTGTTGATGCTTTTACGTTTTGCTCTTTCGTAGCTAATTGTTTGTTGGAATCTTTTAGATATTGAATTCGCGTATCTTTCTGCGAAGGTGATTTAGCTTGTATTATAGGAATTTCTGAATCTGGATTCATAGGCACTCTATAAGCTTCCGGTAAATAAATGGAACCATCGTTTCCAAAGGCATCTTCTTCGTTGACAGAAGCCGAACCTGTTGGTAAATAATATCTCACAACAAAAGTGTTTATCGACGAAGGTGGTAAGTACAGAGTTTGTATTTGCCTTCTTGAGCGATGTAAGGGTTTTTCTAAAATTTTTCTTAAATTTAATAACTTATTATTTATGTGATAATACTTTTTTGAGTTTTTGCATAATTTTCGATCGCCGTCTACACACCGAATTAGTTTCTGATTAAACCATAGATTATGCGCACAGGTTAATTTTAATTTTCGATTTAGTTGGCAAAGATAAAACGAGCTGCAATTACTAGAAATATCTGCAAAGAAACCTTGTTTCCCTCTGCAGTTAAACTTATCTGGTGTCGATATCTACGAAAAATAAAATAACGATTAAAAATGTTTAGAAAATTCCTATAGAATATTAAAATAAATTTATACACGNGGGGGAGGGAAAGCTAAGGTTCGATCGGTAAGGTTGTATCGTCGTTCTAATAAAATATTGTATAATTAAATTTTAAAATATTTAATGTTGCTTAGCATTTTAGCCATTTAAGTCTGCTCTTTTTGAAAGAGTAGACTTATAACCGAATCTTCATTTTTATAAAAATATCAAAGGAGATGTTTAAAAGAGAATTAAAATTTTATAATAAGAGCTCTCTTTATCTCTTTATCATATGTTTTAAAAGATAAAGTTAAAATTTGAATATACTACAATTAAATTTTAGAAAATTTTAGGTTATAAAACAGTTGAAAAGATCTGATGTGTGACTTTAACAACCCGTTTTAATAAAGATAGATTAACTAGATTTATAAGTATGCTCCATATTTCTTATAGCTATTGTTATACAAACGTTATCATTAACATTCTATCGAGGACATAAAAGAAGAGTTGGTATACAATGTAACAGAATTCTTTATGTTAGATCAATTTTTGTAGTGTTTATAATGTTTAGTTTATTATCTATTATTATCTATAATTAAGACATAAAGAAATAGATTTATATTAAAAAGGGAAAACTGAACTAGAAGATAATAAGAAAACTATTCTAAATCATTATCAATGCGATTAATTTTTATTAGTCGCATTGTTCAAGATCATTAACAATAAAAATTGACCATCTTCTTATGATTTTATCAGCCGTAATTTATAGATAATTCAAAATTGACAATAAATTTGATTAAAAATTCTTCTTTAGGACCATGTTTATTTAAAACTTTTCTGACGTTATTAACCCGTAACCAATAAATTAAAACAGTAACCCAAATTTTGTCATTTTAGTAGTGGTTTTCGAACAGCGGGTCGCTACCCCCAAGAGACTAGTGTAAAAGTTTTAGTGACTCGTGACCTATCAATTTTTGTACTATATAAAAATTGATAGGTCATGTAAAACTGATTGACAATTCTAGTTTATTATTTCATTACGTAATAAAAAACAATTTAATAATTAATACTGGGATGTATCAGGGATGCTCAACTGGCGAAAAATTCCTGCAGTTATAACTCGAAATTATTTATTATTAATTGAAAATATAATATTTGTAATTTAAATTATGTTAATCTACTTAATAAAAATGGTATTCATTTATTCACGTTTTATAATGAAACGGAATAATTCAAATTAAAATATATTTGATAAATTATTATCCCAATAAGTAACTTAGTCGGTAGCAAAAGCTGTAAATATGGGTCAAAATGTTAAATATTCTACATCTTAGATCGGTTTTTGAATGAATACGGTTTTTAATAGGCTTTTATCACTTTTTTTTTTAATCATCTTTTACCTAAATAAATTCTTCTTAAAGAATAAGGCTTTTGTTCAGTGCGTATTATCCTACGGGCAAAAGGGGCAATTGTCCGAGGTCCCACCAACAGGGGACCCCAAACCGATCTTTTATAAGAAAATATTACCCCAAAAAACTTTTCCCGGAGAAAAACGTCAACAATTAATACTGTAAGTGGGATTCCCTAATTTAAATTTGCCTGGGTGCCCGTAAAACTATAACGAGCCACTGTTTCGATTTTACCTATTCTTCTCGGATCTGATCGGAAATGATTCGATCAAAACGAGTGAGAGATCGATCCGAAGTTTCTAGAAAAATACTAAAAAATATGAAGACGTGGATTTCTTACGATGTTGCCCATCTTACAATAATGTCATACAGTCAATATACTATATATTTTAAAACATGTCAGGATATTACTTTATTAGAGGTTAACTTATGAGTTTTTTGTAAAGTTTTTATATCAGTTTTCAACAAAATATCAAAGTAAAATGATTTAATTTAAGTTTATTAAGTAATTGTTAGATTCAATGCGTATATCGAAACCAGTATTGTTAATTACTGTGTACTAATTAGACCTGCACGTGTCATCAAACTTCAAATTATCCATTTATTACAGCAATTGAAGTTTGTTATTTTGGAGAATAAAATTCCTATTAAATTGTTACTGACCATAAATGAAGTACTTTGTTACTTTTTCCCTATGATCATTACACATCGTAAAACTTTATTGCGTTTTGTTTGAGTTATCCACGTAATATTAAAAACCGCGATTTGATCCATTCTTTTGTTTGATGTATAAATACAATTTTTAAATTTAAATCTGGAACATCGCGATTCGCCGATATCTCGTATATCTAGAGGATAAAATTCAATTGAGGAATAAAGTTTTAATTTATCGTGTAAGCTATATATATATATATATATATATCAAATCTGACATATCTAAAAGTATTAAAAGTTCTTAGAGATGACATTTAAACGTCTATCTTCGGTGTATTTCCTCGTAGGAGGCCATGCTTACCGTAGCAATACTTAATGCTTATATTAGAAACAATGCGTTATTTGTTCGTAGGAAACAATATATTGTTAATACAATTAAAAATTAATGCTATAATTAGATGGAATTATATTAAGAAAAAGAAAAGAAAAAAAAATTGAAATTAGGATGATCACTAAGAAAATATTATTGTTGTGTCTGTACCACACCCCGATTTACTTGAATTTCTATAAATGGAACACCAATTATCCTGTTTGTGCAATCTTCAATTGCCACGCATCAACACCTTTATGCTGCAGCCGTACAAAAGATGTCGACCGTGTCGATTTGGCCACTGATGAAAAATGGTCCTCGACCGGCCGGAAAATAGATCAACGAGTGCAAGAAGACACCCAAAATTTCTATAACCTATTAAAATTTATTTTATACTTAAAAATCCTTTACACCTTGTCGTAAAATAAATAAATATTTTAACGATTCACATAAATTTACTTTATAACATACGAAGTTTTATTGCGAGGATTTCAGAAAGAAACGTGGAATGACGTTTATTATTCTTTAAAATATAAACATACTTTAGAAATTTTATAGTTATTTTTGAGTAAAAGATTTATGGAATGATTAAAAGATGTCCCCCCTCCCTAAATATAGCTTAATTCTTTATTTCAAACATGAAAACTTATTATTTATAGAAGTATCAGATGTATTTAATGTATAGAAATTACTGTAATTTATTTGTTTTAAATCTGGATGACATATTAGGGGCCATCCATTATGTGTATAACTTAAGGGTCGTCATTATACACGATGAGGAGGGAAAGGGTCGAGGTATTGTCTACGTGAACTTTTTAGTGATATTAGTGGCATACGGATATTGTTCTTATAAGCTTGCTTAGTAGTGACGTAAATAAACTATTTGCAGAACTTTTTAAAATCATTTTTTCAATGTCAGAGGGTCTACGAACCTAATCAAAGGGGGATTTTTCAAAAGTACATCGTCGTACACAACAAGGAGAGGGTTGAAAAGTGACTAAAAAACTGAACAAATGGACGGTTTCTCAGATTCGTTTGTCAAGTTTTCATCGAGTAGGGAAAGGTGGTGCAAGATGGGGTCATGGGGTAAGACGGGGACGTCTGTTTATTTGTGGTTAATGTGCTTTTATCTAGTTGTTATTTGGAAAACTAAATGTCTACCTCAAAAGGGATCGTGGAGCGAGAGAACGTCCAAATCGTTCTCTTTGTTTGGAAGTAAGACACGTTTTTTGTTTCAGCAATACTTCATTTAATTTTGCGCCCGCTAAAAAGTTTCTACAAAGTAAGTATCATTGTGAACTTTTACATCGCCTTTTAGTTGATATTATAGTATACGAAGTAACCTTTAAGACTGTAATTGTTTAGTTTTGAAATGAAGTTTACCTGTGTTTGCAGTCAGTATGAAAAGTGTACGTTGGGAGCAAGATGGGGTACCCGTCTAACCCCAGGTTGACCACGAATATGGCCTATAAATCCAGAAGTATTTTTGGAGGCAAACTTTATTGATGCAGGGACGACAAACAGGCCCCTTCAGCAAGGGTAGGCCTAACAAGAAACAAAAGACAAATGACACAGAATGTCTCTATTGTGAAGGGTTATACTTTGTATCTACAGAGTTGGGCTAAATGTAGCCGTTGTGATAAATGGGCACTGTTCTTGCGCCAATATTGAAGAAAACGACAGTTTAACCATTTTAATTTGTCCTTCTTGTATATAAAAATAATACCCCCGTCTTACCCTATGGGTGGGGCAAGATGGTGCATTCACGTATAATTTTAAAATATTAAATTTTCTTGTTTTTAGAAACGTTTTTCAAAAATGAAATTTTGTATTATATATTACCAAATGTCGTAGTTGCCGAGAATAAAAAAATTATAGTTCTCATTAAAGTGGTTTCCATCTTATGACGTTACAAACCTTAACGTTCTCATCTTGCCCCACCTTCCCCTATAAAGCCGGTAATATATAAATTAATTAATGACACGGAATCGTATAAGTATAAAAAGTTAATATCACGTCTGTCTCTTTCCCAGAAAAAGAAAGCGATTCTAATCTCAAAATAGGAAATATCATTTAACAATAATTACAGTATAATTTGTTTAATTCTAAAATCTCAACAAATAAAGTTATTTAAATAAGATATTCACCGGTTAACTTCCTCGTTCCTCTTTTATTATAGTGATATTATCATCGTTTATGATGCGAAATGTTTCCATTGTTATATTTTAATAGGTTAAAGAAAGAAAAAAGAATATTTTGATATATTTCTTTTGTTTTTTTTCACGAAATTTATATTTTTTTTCGCTTCAACTAAGCTGTATTTCAGTGTTAATATTTTAGAGAATTTTTATTCAGTTTTGTCCCGTTTATCGAAGGTCTAATCCGTATTTGAACGAAATGATGATTTTTAATTTACAAAAGATTAAAACAAATCTTACAATAAAATATTCAATATAATTTAATGCAATTTAAAAAGATTATAATTAACAATGTACAATAACTTATATATAAGAATTATTTAAAATAAATACTTTATTAAAAAAACAAGTCGACGAATTTGTTTAGTATAATTCTGTTAAGAATTGACCTATTTCTGTATTCAATTTCATAATATCAAAAAGTGAGAAAAAATAACTCCGTTTCGCATAATTAGATAAAGAGAATTAAACGTGTAAGGCATTTTATTATAATGGATCGAGGAAAAAAAATGTGCATCACGAATTCTTTCAACTTTTCTCTATTAATCTACATACAAAATATTTCTGAGTATAAACACTTTATTTAAGGAAAAGAAGGAAAATGTTTGTACAAATTATATATTATAGGAGTAATCAGAAGCATCTGGCAGAATACATTTCCTCTCGGAAAGGAAAATAAGCGTGTCTGTTCGACCATCTGTATACTTTAACTCTCTATCCTGATTTTAACGATTTCTTAGAAATGGAATCAAATATCTGTCGATTCAGCGAGATGTGAAAATTGTGTTTCTGAAAATAAAACACTTTTTATACAATTTCACATCTAAACGTGGGCGTCGATCCGTGTGATACGGAGAATACTTTTATACAGGAAAATTGTCCTCTTCCCAACATAAAATTACTTTATATCATACTACAAATATTAAAAGTAGAGACGAGTACCGTACGCAACAAATACACTTTATTTTGTATATCCTCTCCTAACCGGATAATAAGAAATTTATATCTTATTGTGGTCGTTATCCCCCAATATTTATACGTATCGACTTCGATGCATCTAAATAATTGAAAATTTGTGCCCATTTTATTTAGAAATTATTAAAAATCTATTTTGATCTTATCATTCAATTTTAACAATAACTTTTACTGTACAAAAAGTGAATTATTTTTCCAAAATTAATATTATTAATATTATACATAATCGACTTGTTATTAACCATTAGTTGACGGCGGTAACGAAATTACCGAGTTTTCACTTTTCCAATATTAGAATTCATATTTCTAGTAACGAGCATAAGGAAAATTGTTATAGCGGTTAAAACTTCTAAAATGAGAAAAATGGCACCCCAACTGTAAGACTTGGCTACTAAACTGAACGGTAAACCGGAAACAATCGCACCAACTGTCAAGCAAAAAAAATATCAAGTTATTAATTATAAAATCGATTCATTTAAAACAAGAATACTTACTATTTGCGGCTAAAGCTACGATAGCGTGAGCCGTGCCACTTAAATGACTGGGAGCAGATTCGGTTGCAACCACGCCGTAAATAGCGATAGGACCGTAATAGCAAGCACCTAGCATCATCCCTATTGATGTTATCCATAACTACAAAAAGAAATTATTATAATATTTCTATTTACTCTACAAAATAAAGTCAACGTTATTAATATATATTGTGTTGTATTATACAATTCATCAATACTCGAAGGGTGTCTTCCCATAACATTGTTGTTTAATACTTTATGGTCTAGAAACTAACTAGTTTATTTTGATGAATAGTACAGACTACCAGGCAAAACTTCTATACCAGAATTCACATTTTAATAAAAAATAAAAATTTTATATCCGTTCTATGTAATAATTCTGTTAATTTATTAATTAATGATATTGTTTATTATTCTATTTTACAGATTTATCGTTGTTAATTTTTTTAAAGTATGCTACACATTTCAAGTTTAATACGTAAGGGTACGCAGTCATCCGGCTAACATTTAGAGTGGGAATTACTGCGTATATCTTATATTATACATCTTATTTGATTAAAATGAGTACATAATTGATACTCGGTGATCTTTAGCACCTTTCTCTCTTTATTTTATATTATTTTAAACCTTTTTTGAAGAGGGAAGATAGTAAGCCCGAAATGCTTATGTCTAATTAAACAATGTTTGTTGATTGGGTATGTCTTCGCAGTTAAGTTAACCACAAATTTAGTTTTAAAGTTAATTAAAATTCTAAATATATTTTCTAGGCTTACCTTAGACGAATTTTCGTTAACGAAGTATTTTAATAGATGAAGGCATCCTAAGGCACCCGCAGTAAAAATAATTCCCACTTTCATACGAGGATTTCCTTTTGCTTTATGATTTTTCTAAAAAAAATGTTCAACAAATATTTATTCTTATTGTTAAAATAAAAATAAATACAACGCAATTCTTATTAACTTTTTTAACCTATACGAGTATTTTATGAATTTTAAAAATTAGATTAATTCGAAGCGAATATTTAATAACGAAAAACTAGAATGTAAAAATAAGTTAAACGTATTAAATGATAGACTTAAAAAGAAATAATTTACCTTTAATTCCTTTTTCAACACCCAATCTGTTAAATAACCTGCTAAAACACCACCGAAAAATCCTCCCGTTTCCACGCTACTAACAAAAGAACTACCTGTAAAAAGATAAATTTCAATGTTTTATACCGTATACATAATTATATAAAAGATATTAACTATTGTTATATATATATTAGACTATGTAATTTTATCTTAAGATATTAATTTAAAATATACTGCGAAAAACTAACCTAACTATGCCGACAATACGTCGTACTTATTACTTAAATTTATTTTTATTTATGGTATTACCGACAAATTGAGTCTGTCCACAATCGTCCATTAAATAAAGTTGGCTCCAATCGACGGTGCTAGTTTTGGCACAAAATACGGTCATGTAACAGAAAGAAACCAGCCACAAGAACGGACTTCTCAATACGTCGGCCACTTTAGCTTCCTTATCCCCCGAAGTAGCTTGAAAATAAATGTACGAGTAATTAAATATTAATATATAAGCCGGATATATTAAAGAATTTATATTTTTTTTATGGTACAAATCGTCCGAAATCTCACCGGAGTTTTTCTTTTCTTTTTCGTCGTCGACAAAGCTTTGTAATCCGATGTCGGTCGGAGAATTAACAATGCAAAACATAGATATAACGCCCAATATTACGGAGACGATTCCTAAAATTAAATAAATAAATAAATAAATACACTCTCCAACCTCGATAAATTCGTTCGGATTAAAATTTGTCGTCCAGACTTTGTTAACAATTTACAATTGCTTCAAGCATTAGATCCATTCAAAGTAAGATAAGGAATTCCGCAAATCATCATCCCTCTGGCAAACAGATTCCAAAACTCCTAACTGAAGATGATTTTGCAGAATTAAATAAAGAATGGAAAGAGATTCGAGTCTGTAAATGAGATTGAAACTATAAAAAATACTTCAGAATCAGAAATATTTTGGCACGAAATATCTAAAGAAAATATGGCTATATGGAAGCGTCTAAATCTGATTGATTAACGTGGCGTAATCAGGTTCCTAGTCGGCGAAGATTGTAACCCTACTGCAATTCATCGGCGAATGCAACAGACGTTTCGACCTCACAAGTCTTGCTCGAGTTAAGGTGTGGGCAAAAGAATTTTGGGAAGGATTAACAAGCGTGAAGGAAAAGCAACGATCAACGTGCAGCCACACTACTGAGTGTGTATATGGAGAAAGACTTCGTGCTCGCGAGAAGATGCTCTGAGGTTCGGTACTGTGCATAAACATTTGCATTTCAGGAAAGTGTGTGCACATTCTCTCAACGAAGAACAGACCAAACAGTCGGAGTGACAAAAGGACCTCTAAAGCAGTTTGGATAGGTGCTCGAGCACCCCTCACAGTTCTGGTCTGTCGCTTTGCGACTTTCGTGTTTTTGGAGAACTGAAAAAGCAGTTAAAGGCAGGCTTTTCCTCGAAGTGCAAACTGCGGTCCGTGGCTGGCTCCACCAGTGTCTAACTTCATTCGGCGCAAGTAGGCTTGTGTCACAATGGGATGTGTCTGAACAACCGGGACAATTTCCGTAAAAAATGTTTATATTCCATGCTGTTGCTTTCGGCTAATTATTTACAGATCCACCTTCTATACGAATACTTAACAGTAGATAAAGATACAAGGTATAAAAATTTTATATATAGTATCTGTAATTTCACAGTTCAATTAGCAATTTCGAGCGAACCTAAATTCGTTAGTGTCTATTCATCGTCCCGTTTTAAATTAAATGTTTTTATTTCATTTTCTTATCAAAATAGTTATCGCATTAATAATCGTTACTCTCGTATTTACGGTGTTTTATGCCACTTTAACTTGTAAGTTTTGAGTAATGATAACATTATCCGCGATCGCAATAAGCGGAGTTTATTAATTAGCTTAATTACTAAAAATATACCTATTTTATTTATTGTAATTAAAGTTATTCCATGACGCATAGCTTATGTAAGTGAATTAATTAATTAATATAAAAAACATCTTTATTTTCACCCGTTAAAGATATTTTGTTTTGACTTTTTGACTAAGATCTCCTCTATTTGCTTATCGGAAACTATACCAGTATAATCCTATTAATAAACAAGGTCCAAGTAGACAAGGATACAGACAGAAATTGATAACAGTAAGGACATAGAGGTAAAAAGAATTAATTGAGATAACCTATTTTTAAGTCACACTTTACGAAAAATACACACGCCAAATTGCTGAAAATTATTTCTATTTTTATTCATTTGGGGGATATAAAAATTCTTAGCACGGCGCTAGCTATGGTATTTATCGTCAGCCATTCCGAATGATATGGAAACTCCAGATTGTGTTCGTCCGCCAGTGGTCAGTGGAAAGAAACCACCAAACAGTGGTAGTTTTCGGTGGTTTTATCCACTTAACGTGTCACTAGTGGATCATTGGTTTGCGCCTGACCAACGGGCTAGTCGTGTGGAGTTTTCCGAGAATTTCACCGAAGAAATAGGGCCAGTTTCCCATAGAAAGTCATCCGTAGAGGATTTTTTATGTTGCAGTATTCCAACAAACAGATTGCGTTCAGACTAGTATGCAGTCATTGTCCAGATGAAAATAATACATTTCAAGACGGTACAGAACTTTACAGAGCAGGACGGTTTATGATGATTTCAGAAAACTGTAACGCATGTATTATTTATTTACTTTTATCAATACAAAAGTAATGCTGTTAGGCATAAGACTACTACCTCCATTATAATAAAGATAAGATCCCCAAAGACAAACAATAACAAAACATGAAGTAAACAGAATGTATCTTAAACAACTTTAAAACTCGTATAAACATCACTTACAAGATTGATAAGAGAAAAGCGAAAAAAAAACAAGAAAACAGTAACAAGAAGTATTTTATGTTTGTTTTGAATGAATCCAAATACATATATTATGCGGTAAAAGTAATCAATTAAAATACAGTAGAGCGTCGATTATCCGAATCAATTGGGACTGGGGTTGTTCGGAAGATCGATGTTTCGGATAACCGATTATACACGAAAAAACATTTTATCCCATCTTGACATTTTTCTCCGTTGCGTGTCGCTTCGCGTTGAATTTTCGTCGATGTTAAGCCTAACGAAGACTATTGTATCGTTAAAAATTATTTTTTTATTTTGTACGAACAAAATAAATGTAAAATAGTTTCTTTTTTAACTCTTTCCGCTCTGTGGGTACCTCTTTTAGCAAGCCCATAATGGGTTCGGCCAGGCCCACAATGGGGAGGCCGGGTGGTGAGAGACGGGGCCCGACATATCCGGACGGACACACGAAACACTTGTTTCAAAAAATTTGAAAGATTAAGTAAAAACTTTTACATATTTTTTTTTAATTAACGGAAAAATTCACAAACGATAATAGTATTTTCATTGTCACTCTCCATTCCAGCACATAAATTATTCCAATTTGAGGCACTTCTGGAAAACGATCCACTCTTCGGCAGATCCTGTCCCGGAAGCAGAAGTTATGTTTAAATGTCAATACTCTATTTTAGAAACTGGATAATTGCTATATAAGTACACAAAACTACAGTTATTAAGGAAAAAAGTATTAAGAAAATAGCAGCGCTAATCTACAGTAAAAATAGCGTACGAATAGACTAACACTTAACGTTGACTTATCGTGAGAACAAGTAAAATTACCGAAAAGAGAAATGAACTCAGTTTCAGTGAATACTCAGTGTGACCTCGACAGTGCAGACAGTCAGTGTAGAGTCTATAATGTTCTTGAAGTTCACTCTAGTTTGCCCACCAAATAAAATTAAAGTTCCGTTGTATATAAATTAACTTACCGGCGACCACTAGACTAAATCTCCATCCGTAATTCAGAATTAGAAATGCCGAAATAAAAGGTGAAACACCTCCAGAAATGTTAGCACTCGCAGACATTACACTCCACCAGGTACCAAACTGCGCGGGAGAGAACCACTGAAATACATCAAATATTTATCTTAATAATGGGATATACTTCGATTACGTATATAAATTCGTTTACCATTTATAAATTTACCTTCCTCAGAACTTTGGCACACGCGGGCCAACCACATCCTTGAGCAAATCCATTGAGAAACCATAATGAAGTAAAAGTTAGGACAGAATGGGAAGCAGAAAATGCTAAAGTAGCGAAACCACTAAATAGAAGTCCGACAGAAAACAGAACACGAGAACTCATTCTGTCGGAGAGAATTCCACCTAAAAATTTGCTAATGGCGTAAGCCATATTTTGGCTACTAATTATTAATCCTGAAAAACAAGATTTAATTTTAATTAGAATATTATTTATTAAAAAAAAAATTAAACTTTTAATACACCGATTGATGCGCCCCTAGCGAAGAATTGAAAGTAAACTTTTACACGTGATAATCACGCTAGTCCAAGGTTATAAAGTTGATTCGTTATATTCTTGTTAGTAGTAATTTATATTTGTACATAACGAAATAAAAATAACGAGTAATAATGACTAATCTTCAAGAATATATTCATTTTAAATAACTTTATTATTAGTAAGATTCTTAAATATCCATGTAATATTTAAAATAGTTTTAACTGCAATTAAAACAACTCACCAGCTTGACTTTTTTCAAGGCCCATTTCCATTAATTTTGGCAAAGCAAACGAGACTGATTTTCTATTATACGCGTAACAGCCGTAGCCAATAAACATGGTGGCAAAAATTGTAAATTGGTACGCTTCTAATTTAGTCACCATTGTCGCGTCGTTATTTCATATCGTTCACCAGTTAAATTGTCGATATCACTTTATTAAATGCATTTCTTATCAAGGACTTACCCGTTAAAATGATACGAAAGTAAATTCGCAAATCAACTTAAATGTTGTTTACTGACCTCTATACGAAGACGTTACGTAATGAACGGGATATACATTCAAATAAATATAAATTTAATATTAAGATAAGTAGTTTATTCGAGTGAATTTGAAAATTTTTAGACTACATAAAAATAAAAATTAAGTTCATTTATCTAAATGCAAATTTTGAAACATGTTTTGCTTTATATTTCAGACAACCAATAAAAATTGTGCTTTTTATAATACACGACCCCCCTATAACACTGTTGATTATTCCGTTTTATATGAATTCCGTGTTGTACGAGTCACTTAGATTTTACAAATACGTGAGCCGTTTACAGCCCGGCACACGTATTTGTAAAATCTAAGTGGCTCGTACAACATGAAATTCATATAAAACGGAATAATCAACAGTGTTATAGGGGTCGACTGTAATTATCTGCTCAGTTATGACTTTAATACTTATACAAAACACTTATTCAGAAGTTTCATGAGTTTTTCATCTAATATAATCACTAATAAAAACCTTAATAACATTTGAAATAGCAAGATATTTAAATTAATTAATATAAAATTAGATGAACGAATCAAATTTGTTGTTATATTAAAATTACTTTTCCTTAAATTAATCGTATCAATTAATCTGAATAAACGTATCAAATAACCCAAGCCTAGAAAATAATCATAACAACTCCAATGATAACTAATAGTAAAGAATTTATATATTAAATATTTAGAAAAAAAAGTTTTGTATTTATGAATTAGATGTTTTTTTTTATTAAATTAAATTAATCTTTAACATAACTCATTAATATCCTTTAAGATAAATATATTAGTTATTAAATATTATCTATATCTAGTTTTTAAGTTCTTATCTATATTAAATTATATTATTTATTCTTATAAGAATTGGCTTTTTCTATGAAAAATGTTAAGGTTTGTCAAGATTATTCGAAAATTGACATAAAAGAAGCTGCGATTTTATTGTATTGTTTAGAGCTTAAAGCGCAACAGTTTAAATATATAAATTGTCAAAGCGACTTTCATTTATATATATAAATGAGAATCACTTTGATAACAGCTTAGAGATAAGTCAGTTGTTTCCAAAGTCTTCTTAAAAAACTTCCCAAAAACTATTCTATATTAATTCAATTATTTAATTAATTTATTATTTGCTCTTCTATACAGTTATGAATTACAAGATTTACTGACAAAATGAATTTTACCATCAAAATTTAATAAATAATGTAAACAAACATTGAAATATTCTTCATTTAATTTATATAATATTTTGTAAGTTGTGAATAGTTCAGAAAGAAAAAAAATTGGATTAATTAATTCTTATAAATATTGCCAAAACCTGTTGTATAATTCTACATATCTTGTAGAAATATATTATAAGATCTTCTTAAATAATTTCTTTCTTTCAATAAAATAATTCAATAATCTGATTTTTAAACATATTTAAACACGAGCATTACTCAAAATGCTGCAAAGATATATCTTTCAAATTAGTGTAATAAAAAAGCTTAAGATCCATTGTTTGAATTGAATAAAATATGCAAATTTGTGATTGAATTATGTAATAAATCAATTGTATTTTAGACATACAGTTCAATCCGTGTTCAGGCTAATTAATCATTTATTATGAACAATCATAACAAATGATTAATTAGTATAAACATAGATTGCACTACGTATCTTAAAAGTATAGATACTTGCGTATTCTTATCGCTAATATACTGTATATATTTGATACGCGGTATAACTGATAATTTTGCTATGTAAATATGTATTATTTTGTGTTATATTAACAAAAATTATAGCCGTGGCCTATTTATTTATAGCCGAAATCGACGGTGTAATTTTTATACTGCCACTGTGTTGATTTCGTACAGCAGTGCTACTGGGCGCAACTTCAGTTCCCCGATGTTCACTCATCTTCGTAAGATATGAATCCAAAGTTGTTTGTCGTTCCGTTCTCTTCTTCTCTTTGGGAATTTTATAATAAGGCTTCATTTAAATTCTATTCTTAGCCTGTATTTATGCAGACGCGAGAAATGCGAGAGAAGGAAACCAAACGAACCAAGGTCACACGCATACAGGAGTAATCTTGTTTTTCATGTAGTTGCATTCAAGCAAAAGCAGGAAAGTTCGATGAATTTTTCAACGAAATAAAGTTAAAGAAAAATAAACGGAACTACTTTATTAACAATTCCTTCCTGTATTTTTTGCAGCTTCTCGCAGGCCATTTTCCTCACAGTCCGACAGATTGTCGACTGGCTCCATCGTCGCCATTTTATCATTGTCGTTGGCCGGAACTCAAGCTGCCGAACTACTGCACGTGCACGAATTCAGAAGAGGAAAATACGAAAGTTCAACACTTTCGAGGACGAGAGAAACTCAGTTTCCGTCTTCTGCATAAAATGAATTGCAAATGTAAATTCTGATTTTCCCTCTTCTCGTTCACTAGTTTCCTTTTATTTTACATGGCTATTCTTTTTCTATTTCTATTTTTGCACAATAACTTCGCCAGAAATACCGTATGAACAATAAACATTTGTAAGTAATAAACAAACCACCACTGCTCGTAATCACTATTAGAGCAAAGTTGCTACTAGCGTTACCAGTACTACCACAAACTATGGGTCGGCTGCGTTAAAATTTTAATGGATCGCGAAGTAATACTACCTTCCATAGAAATACTTGTATTACTAAAGTATTCTCTAAGAACTAGTAACATTAGATACATCTGTTAAGTACTGAAAAATTTTCGACAACTTTACAATCATCAGTTTTACATTTTTTTAAACCCAGGGATGTCCAACCCGCGGCCCGTTTTATATTTTTATGCGGCCCACTGCACCCTCAATTTTATAGATACATTTTCATTTATTTTGGTAAAGTATGTCTAATTTATTCTTTGTAAAAATAAAGAATAAATAGACTCTACCACTTCGGCATTTTTACTAGTTATAGGTATATAATACAGACATGGGTCTATATATTTCTTTTGCTAACGTAATAATTTAAATATTTTCAACCTCCAATTATATTCATAATTATTTCGTCAACTTTATATTTTTAATAACCCAGCATTTGATCATAGCATCTAATTCTAAGAAAAGAAAAATAACAGAATAAAAGAGAAAATTCATTATCTTTTGGCCACAAAAATATTTCGTAATTGAAACATGTAATAATATTATTTGCCTTATTTGTCGTGATAAAATTGCCGTGTAAAATTGTGCATTTTCAGTGTTTATTAAATAGAAAAGAAGAAATTCTTGTGAACTTTAAAAAATTTAGTAAATTGTGGGAAGTTTTGTTAAAGGATTTAACAACGAGATTTTCTGACTTCAGAAAATAAAAACTGAATTAAAATTGTTTAGTGATCCATTTTCATTTAATTATGTAGAAGCAGCAGCCGAATACCAGCTAGAACTCATTGATTTTCAAAAGGGTATATTTATATTAATTACCCTTGTGGCTCGTTGAATATATTGAAATTTCTAATTTGGTCCATTAAGAAAAAAGATTGGACAACCCTGCACTAACCAGTAATGACCATCCACTAGCTCGAATGAACCGATATTTGTGTACAGTACATAGTATCTTGAAATAAACCAATAAATTACAGCATAGCATAACGGAACACATTGTAATAAATTAGTATTCGTATACAGCAGTTTTATTATGCTGATGCTCCACTTCTGCAAATCGAACGAGAAATAAAACTTTGAAAGAAGAAAGATATGAATTATAAAATTTTATTTCGTGTTCCCAGAAGTTTTATTTTTCTTGAAACCTACAAGTTTTTATGTAGTTTTTGTCGTTGAAAAGCACAGGAATTTACAGAAATCGTGCACCACATCGTGATATACATCATTATAATACAGTAATATATGTTTCATGCTTTCTTTTCACGAATAAAATTTTTATGAGATAAAGGTATTATTTCCATGCCCAACTCAAACCTAGAGGACCAGGAATTTTTTGCTTTGTTCTCCACTCCACCTGTCTCTTCTCCACCAACCTGTTCACACGAATAATCTTGCCGACAGCGATGCTAGCGCTGACATAGCTAACTGGGGCCTAAGGAACACACATGCCTATTTACTACGGAAAGGACGGGCAGGAGCTACGGAATGAGAAAGAATTAGTGAAGAGAGTTTACTTGGAAAAAGTGGAAGGAGAACGGAATGGGACGAAAAACTAAAATCTGGTTAGAGCAAATGGGTGAGCATTTTGAAGGAACGAAAGATTATGAGCACAAGAGATGGGAAACGTGTGCTAGGAGAGATGACAACAGCAGAAGCGAAAGAGAAGACAGGAGTGTCTGAAGGAATCTGATATATGGATGAGTGTATGTGTGTGATCCTTTCCAGAATCGTCTCAAGCGGACGACGGGTGTGCGCCATACGTGGACGCAATTATCAAGGGGACGTCAAAAGACATTCTTAATTAAATGCCCTATTTGAATCCCGAAATGACAGAAAAATGGAACAAAACATTATGATGAAAAAGTAAAATTACGAGCTTCAACGGTCTAAACGTTAACGCTTGCATTATATATTTGTATGGATTTATAGTATTGCACAATCAAACGGGCCTGAAGTGGTCCCAATGGTGAGTTTCTCGTCCTGTGAAGACTAGTATATATAACAACGTTCATACCATCCAAACTCAATGTTAAACATTAAACATTGCCGTCAAACATTCCTTTGTGTTCAATTTTAAGGTAATGTTAAGGTAATAATACACGTTTTAATTTGTGGATTATCTAGAAATAAACTTTAGATGGAAGTTTTAGGGATGTTTCAGCATATTCAATTTCTTAGTTATTATTACTGGTTCTTGGTATTATATATTTTTAAGTTTGTGCATTAAATTTAAGATGAAGTGTGTTTTACTAACATTGCAAAGGCTCATGGACAGTATCTTTTGATAAAACACTTTTCTGTAGATTCAATAATTTCAATAGTATAGAGATAAACATTTATTCTATATCAACTATGTTTAATACAATCTAAAAGATTTATATTGTAATGTTTGTAAATCACAATTCATAAGAAGTTACCAATTATGTATACTAATAAATATTTTATTAATGTAGTGTTTATCTGTTTGACAAACTTAGGGCAAGTAGACAAAGATTACAATTTCATTACTTTACTCTCATTATATGAGTAAATTTTATTACATTACATTACAGAAATCTACATGTTAATTATATACAACAATTTTAATAAGAGAAATTTGTTTGTTAAATTACGTTAACAATTTGCCAGTAAAAATAATCTATTAGCAATGTGTTCTCTTTTTTTTACTCCATCAACTCTATTCACTTCTGTTCTTTGAGAAAAATTTACAGGGACAGTTGTATTCCAAGATGATGAAGAAACATTATCAAACACATCTAAAAATTCATCATTCTCTAAAATGCATAAATTATGCAGAATACACGCTGTTACAATAACTTGGGGGATTCGATCAACTCTAAACATAAACAAATGGTTTAGTCTTCTAAATCGCCCAAATAATTGTCCAAATGCTTGTTCAATGACGACCCTACTCGAACTTAAAATTTGATTAAAAAGTTTCTCTTTCCTTGTCAAATGACCATTGTCTTTATAGGGTATCATCATACTTGAAGAAAGTGGATAAGCTCCATCTCCAAGGAGATGGGCCCCTTCTGGAATCATAGGGTTTTTTTCTAGGGCTTCACATAGTGGTGAGTTGCTCCAAACTCTGCAATCGTGTGAAGATCCTGGCCACCCTGCAAACACATCTGTAAACAATAATTTAGAATCACATACTGCTTGAAGAATTACAGATGTATACTGCTTTCTATTAAAATATGCATTTTTTGATGCTTTTGGGGCTGATATCGATATATGGGCTCCATCTATACATCCAATTACATCTGGAAAGCTTATATCTCGTAAGGTCTCAAAGTTCCTTATGGTGCTTTTAGCTTTTTCACCTTTGGGCCAAACAATAATTTTAGATCTTAACGAAGACACGGTTTTAATAAAATATACAAATTCTCTATAGGCATGTCCTCTGCTTATTCCAAATCTGTCCGCAACGCCACGAAACGACTCCTGATTGCCTAACAACCATAGAGACATCAATACAACTGTTTGTAGTGATGTTTCTCTTAGTCCTGTTCGACCAGGGCCAGTCCTTTGTTCAGGAAGCTGTTCCATTAACCTCTAAAATAAAATATCATATTATAGTATAACACAATTATTTATTTTTAAACATTAATAAAAAGCTAAAAAAGCCGAATAAAGCAATTTTTCTGTAGATAGTTACTACAGCTAACAATTCTTAGCAGAGACTTACTTCGACAGTGCTTCTAGAAAGACGAAAATGAGACTTAAAGTCCATGTCGTTGTATCTGGGAACGATATTTTCGACATAGCCTTCTATTTTGGCTTTTTTCGATTTTTCCACTGCAGCAGCATACAGAAATGGAATATCTTCATTATCTTTTTTAGATTTAAAAAACATTTCGTAACCCCCTCTACTCTCAGAAATACTATTTAATAAAACAGTCATAATCGCCACCTTCTCGTTAGTTAAGTCTGCCATCTTGAAAAGCGACCTCTCAACACTACTCTCAACGAAAGCGTTTCTTTTTTCTACAAAACGTGACGTCAGATCGTTCAACGGAGGGACTCAACGGAAAATTCACTGTTGAGTCAACCGTTGAATATAGAAACGTAAGGAATATCGGTATCGTTCACCATCTTGAATACTGAACGCATGCGCCGAAATGTAAGCGGATGCCGCTTGTGTGGCTGCGCTGCCGCGTGGCGAAGATGCGTTTGCGACACCGCTTTTCCTTGCCGCGCCGCATGTGTGCAACCGGCTTAAGGTTGGGTAAAAGAACATCATCAACCTGTTTTTCGTGGCCCATTATTTTGGTCCAAGGAGGATTTTTCGTTTCCACGTGGTCGCAGCTCCAATCGGACATTGNACCTGGAAAGTCAGGAATTTTCATTAGTGTTTGGAAAAAGTCATGGAAAGATGGGAAACTTGTCAAAAATTATCAAAATGTCAGGAATTTACCTCCTTCACTGCCTTGTTGATTTTTTTGCTGACAATATGCTTGACTAAGTGTAGCTGTCTGCATGCCGCAAGAAATAATGTGGTGCAATACAACATATGAAAAGGGGTCAGAATATTTTCAGGATGAAAAATTTCTCTCAAGTATACACAATTTTTCCAAAAAATTTACAAAGTACAAAAAATTATAAATAATTTTGATTCAAATGGTATTATTTATCATTTTCCATTTTAATAATTTTTTTTTTGCAGTTTATTACAGGTATTCCTTGATTCTACCTCGTATATAAAAATTACATTAATCAAAATACAGTATCTATGTTAAGTAAAGACAGCTGGTAAAGTCATGTAAATTAAAACTTCTTCCACATGTATAAAAGAATTGCCGCGATTTCACATGTTAATCAAATCCCACATTAAGCAAGGGATACCTGTATTTTATAAAGTTCAGGAAATTTATTAAGGAATAAATTTAATTAATATATACTTTTATACATGAATTATACAGAATTTGTTAATTTATAATAAATAAATAATAGCTGTTTTTCTTTTTTTCAAAGCCACATAGATCTATGGTTGAGGATTAATAACAGAATAAACTACTTTAATTTAATAAAACATTTTATTTTTAGTTTTAATAATTTGGCAATTATAAAAAATATATTACTGTTAATTAGAAAAACAACTAACTAAAAAGTTGGAGAAGCAATAGTGTATATGCATAGTAAGTCAAATGCTGTTTTATTTTGTCAATGTGTCATACTGTAAGGGATTTGAAAGTTGGGAATTTTTGTACAAAGTTGGTCAGGGAAAGTCATGGAATTTAAAACAAAAATTTAAGTAGGAACCCTATATGTTACAAATGCTTTGGCCATTTTTCAGTTGGCTATCTTCAGGCATTAGTAAAAACGAATAGAAAAAGAACTTTTGGGTCAGGTGTTTTCCACATGTGAAAACCTAATGACCGGGGTCCAATCTGGAACCGATCAGGTTACACCTATGTGTGGGCATGCGATTCGGGGATGTCTTTTGTTCGGGTAAGTTAGACGATCAGGATGTGACCGGTGTCCAGTCCGACCATTATACCATTTCTTTGTTATACATAAAATGGCGATCTACGATTAGAGTTCTATACACCTTAAGAACCTAACAGTGGTGACAAGGATAAAGGATTAAGAATACGGCAATGGACCTGGAATCAGTGAAATCACTCGTAAAATCATTATTTGCAGAACAATAGGAGGCTGCATGACGCCGAGAGGAGGCTTTATATGAAGTTATCAAAGACGTTCATCTACACATACATCTTCTTCATCACCTTCATTGTCAACATCATCCTCAGGAACACTCCCTCAGTTACCGGAATTCCAACCTGATGAAGAAGACAGTTCAAAATTCAACAAGTCGTTTTGAGTTTGCTTTGGACTATGCGGCACCCAAGATGGCCGACCAGGAGAAAGTCGAGTTTCTTATGACTAAACTTTCTGTGTCCGCCTTCAGTGAGTACAATAAGTACTGTATGCCAAATTGTATTAAGGATTTTGACTGCGAGGAAACCACTTCACGACTTTGCCAACTTTTTAGCAAGAAACATTCGATCTTCGTGGACTGCTATGACTGTCTACGCATTGAAATTGACAATGGTGAAGACTTCCACCATTTTACAAACTGAGTGAGAGCGGCCCAACGACAATTTAACTTTCGTGCTCAGACAGAAGAACAGTTCTTTTGTCTCGTTGTTCTCACTGGGCTTAAGTTGAAAGCCCATGAGTCTTTATGCGCTCGAATTCTCCAGAAGCTTAACTCGGATGGAGAAAATGTTACATTTGATGATGTGATGAACGACTGTGAAGAGTTTATAGTGATGCGTTCCGAAAATAAGTTATATGAAGAAACAGAATGTCTGGTTAACATCCACGCCAAGACCCCACTTAAAGAAGAAAAGACCAAGAAGGCAAATCGTCCACCGAGTACTTGCAAGTGATGTGGCGAGTGGCATTGGTACAAAGACTGTCCACACGTAAGGCACAAATGCCAAAAGTGCAATTGCGTAGGACATTTAGAAAAATTATGTCGACGACCACAGAAGAAAAAGCAAGTGTGCTCCGCCAGGGTAGGAATTATCCTAAATTTTGTAAACACCTGCCGACTGCTAAAAACGAAGATTGAGGTTAATGGACACCCAGTTGACTTCTATCTTGACAGTGGATCTGAAATTAACATTATTGACGAAACGATGTATGATGCCATCTGACGACCCACACTCCAGCCTTGTAATGAACGAGCCAGATCTTACAACGGAAGTACTCTCTTGCCACCATTCTTAGGGAAGGGACGCACCACTTTCTGTCACAATGACATCTGCAAAAAAGAACCGTTCTATGTAGCCAAGAAAGGAGCTCTCAACCTCCTCAGAATTGACGCTATGCACCACTTTCAATTCTTCGCTGCTAAGGTCTGTGATGTCAACATTGTCAGAAGCCAAACAATGAGCTTTGAGTCATCAAATCATTGCAGTGCAACTTTTGAGAAGTTTTCAAGGAAGGACTGGGACTCTGCAAGGTAACAAAAGCTTTGTTAATTAAAGTTGAAGCCAGATGTCACACCTGTCAAACACGAGGCCAGATCAGTTCCCTACGCCTCAAGACTGAAAGTGGAAGAGGAACTCGATTGCCTGCTGAACTTAGGAGTCATCAAACCCGTCGACTATGTAGAATGGGCTGCTCCTATCGTAGTAATTACAAAACCTAACGGATCGTCACATCTGTGTGTAGACTACTCAACGGGTCTCAACGATACTCTCCAGCTCAATCAACACCCATTACCACTTTCGGAAGACATCTTTTCCACACTCAACTGTGGTCGAATATTCTCACAAATAGACTTTTCTGACGCCTATTTGCAAGTGGAACTCAAGTAAACTTCCAAGAAATTCTGCAATATTGCAACACACCGTGGATTCTACGAATTCCAACGTCTTCCATTTGGAGTGAAATTGGCTCCAGGCATTTTCCAATCAATCATGGACTCCATGATCTCGGGACTATCGTTCGCCTTTGTATAGCTAGATGATATTGTCATCATTAGTGGCAACGTGGACGATCATCACCGACATCTCCACGAGGTGTTCCGTCGCATCCACAACTATGGGTTTCGAATCCGACTGGAGAAATGCACATTCTTCAAGGATTCCATCAAGTACTTAGGCTGCATCGTCGATAAGGACAGATGCCGTCCAAACCCGTCTAACGTCGACGCTATCATCAATATGCTGCCACCGACAGACCTAGCCACACTTTGCTCATTTCTTGATATGGTAAACTACTACCAAACCTTCGTCCACAACATGCACCAAATTTGCCAATCACTAGACGAATTGCTCCAGAAAGACCGAAAGTGGCAGTGGTCGAACAAATGTCAACGGGCCTTCCAGTGCATCAAGGACATTCTCAAGCTGGATTTACTTCTCACACCCTATGATCCAATGCTCGATATCATTGTCGCAGCTGACACGTCAAGTCTAGGGCTTGATGCTGTCATCCAACACTGCCTGCCCGACGGATCAATCAAGGCTATCGCTCACTCATCTCGTGCGCTCACTCCAGTCGAGAAGAACTATAGTCAAATCGAAAAAGAAGGTCTTGCACTCATCTTCGCTGTTCACAAATTCCACAAGATGATTTACAGATGATCTTTCACGCTTCTCACAGATCACAAACTTCTCCTCGCCATCTTTGGCAACAAGAAAGATATTCTGACACACACAGCCAACCGTTTGCAATGCTGGGCAATGACTCTTCTTGGATACAACTTCAAGATCGAATATCGGAAAACTACTGAATTTGAACAAGCTGATGCTTTGTGACGCCTCATCTCCGCTCAACCATTAAGGGATGAAGAAACGCCATCCGAGATAGTAACACCGCAGCTTCCACGCCGATTTGCCCGCACTCGAATCCCAACTGGATGGCTTCAAGTCAACCCTTCTGGTAAAAACTATTACGTGGCATAAACTGCCAATTTGGCCAGTTGTTTTCTTTCTTAAAAGGGGAGGTGTTGGGTCAGGTCTTTTCCATGTGTGAAAACCTAACGACCAAGGTCCAATCTGGAACCGATCAGGTTACACCTACATGTGGGCACACGATTTTTGTTCAGGTCAGTTAGATGAGCAGGACGTGACCGGTGTCCAGTCCAACCGTTATACCATTTCTTTGTTATATATAAAACGGTGATCTATGATTAGAGTTCTATACACCATAAGAACTTAACAAGAACAAAGTTAGAATGCATATAAACCTTCCAAATAAATATAAAAATTTGAGTATTCAAAATGTGTTCCAGACACATAATTCAAATAAAACACAAATTAAATTCATTACATATTAAAAATTAATAATTTTAAACTTTAGAAAGTAACAAAAGTATACAATACAACATCAGTACATTAATGAATTAATAGATTTTGCCTTAATGTATTTGTAAATTTAAGGTTATGGTCAGTTTATCTGCATTTCTTGTCATACATTGTGAGTAATCTACAGTTTTCTCCATTATCTTTTAATTTTGCACACTAGTGTAGATGTGGCAATCTTGGGTGATGGCAGGGTAGAGGAAAAAGAATTGAAGAAAGTTACTAATATAAGGGTCTGTAAATTAAGGTTAAATAACTGCAGGGAAAAAGACATTCATAGTGTTCATAGTAGTTCTCCAATTGGAGCACTAGGAACCATTCCATTGGAGTTAGATTATCATGTCAAGAACAGAGCTCAATAGAATGAACATTTGTGTGCTACAGAAGACTATACTACTTGGAACATGTATTGATATATTAAGGGAAAACCTCTAGACATACCAAGTCTCTTGGAGAAACCTAATGAGTCTGTAAATTAAACTTCCCCAACTCAGAGGTCTGTATGGGTCAAAATGACTTGAAATTTGGACATCAGACACTTTAGAACTTGCTCTCAAGATTTATTTAAAAAATAGTATGAACATTTGCCTATAGATGGCTCTGTAACACTGGTGAAATGTGATTTGAAGAAACAGTGTGTCTACTAGTGGCATGCTGTCCATGGAAGTTGTGGAAGCACCGCTTCCCTTGTGTTTTCTAAAATATAAATACATATTGTGCAATTATTTTTGTATTTTAATGTACTTTGAATTAATTAAACTTAATATTTTATTATAGCCTCAATATGCATCTTATTACAAATTTCTATACTATATGAAAAAAAATGATAAGATTGCTATTGTATATTCATACAGTAGAGCCTCGATTATCCGACCTAATTGGGGACTGGGGTTGGTCGGATAATTGAAAGGGCGGATAACCGAAAAGTATGAAAAAATCTATTATTAGTGTAGTATATTATTATATCCCATGTAATTAGTATATTAGTATATCGCTATTAACCTACTTTGTGTTGAATTTTCATCGATGTTAAGCCTAAGAAAAATTTTTTAAAATAATAATCATCGCTATTGTATCGTTAAAAATTAGAAAGTTAAGCCTCGTTTAAATACTGGCTCCCTTTCATGGTCGATCCAGTGTTGCCAGCTAAAACACATAAAAATAATATTAAAGTAGCCAAGACATAGCCAAATATTGTAGCGCCACATCAATAGCGGACATTTGAAATTTGCCGACTATGACAGTCAGTTAACCAAGGGGTCGGTTGATAGGGGGTCAGATAATCAAGGCTCTACTGTATATGCATATTCCCAATGGAAGTGCTGTATTGTTGAATACAGGATAGGTTCCATGGAGAAAATATTTGAATGGTGTAAAGTAGTTAGATTATATGTGTTTGCTTTACAGAGCACCAACCTCACGTGGTTTAGCTCATGGATGCTAATGCTTCCAATGATTCTTTCCAGGCTCGTCACAACTTTCCTATCATCAAATGTCACTGCACACCACTGGTGTCTACAAATGACAAGTGCAATAAAAGTGGAAAACAAGCATTATTTGTTAGACTATTTGTTAAAAATAAATCTTGAGAATACACTCAAGATTTATTTTTAAAAAATGGTACAAATAGTCTGATCTGAAGTGACTGTTGTCCAAATTTCATGTCGNTCCAGGCTCGTCACAACTTTCCTATCATCAAATGTCACTGCACACCACTGGTGTCTACAAATGACAAGTGCAATAAAAGTGGAAAACAAGCATTATTTGTTAGACTATTTGTTAAAAATAAATCTTGAGAATACACTCAAGATTTATTTTTAAAAAATGGTACAAATAGTCTGATCTGAAGTGACTGTTGTCCAAATTTCATGTCGTTATGACCCAAACAGCAACCTGCACAGCCCTCCAAGTTGGAGAGGTTTAATTTCGATAACTCTGTACTTAATAGAATACATTATGCTCATTTACCTGCTCACTATTACTTAATAGTAGAGTGTTTCAAATGCAGTGTTTTTCACTTAATACACTTAGTTTTGTGATGTCAAGTTTACTTTCCACGGTAATTGAGTGACAATTCTTGCATTTATCTCTGTTACTAGATTTACTATTGTTTTGGATGCATTTTTGAAGGACTAATCATAAAAGTTTATAAAATTGGAAACAATAGCAAAAAAATGCCATTACTCCAGCATTACCACTTCAATGCTACCTTACCAGTGGCAATGGAATGTCATCAGAATTTGCATGAAAATGAAAAATGACAATATGCAATAGAAATAAATCCATATTTATTATTTATTACTGGCCAAAGACTGACTTCAATGCCATTCCACAACCAGCAAGAGAACTTCATATATGTGCAAATTTAAATTTTAGACATTTGATCAAATTATTTGTAAGTAGAGGATCTCCTGTATTATGGTAGAAATAAGCAAAGAAACAGTCTCAACAGTTTATTTAATAGTCATTATTAATAATAAAAAAATTGACGTCATTAGATGTATAATTAAGTGAATAATTTATGATACAAAAGATCTATTGTAGAAAATATTAAGAATTAAGATTTGCATAGAATGTATATAAACAACATAATGTAGACATGTCAATATGAAATGAAATTAACCTACTCTAACATAAAGTTAATCAGAAGAAAAATTAATTTGAGTAAACACCAATATTAAGTTTTGTATAATTAAAGAAGACAACAGTATAATTTGTCAGTTCCTGATGGACTACAATTATTGATTGACTTTACCATATTTGTCATACTGTCTATAAATTCCCACTGTCGTTTGTCTGGCTTTCCTTAATCTTGAGAATAGTTAGATAGAAAGACAAGACCCTGGAAACCTTAGAGGCATGAGGCCCTGATTAACTATATGAACTTCCAATGCAAACCAGAAGTCACATTATTTCAACTCAAAAAATTTTTCCCTGAATGCAGTTAACAGATGATTGGTATGACTCTATTGTTAAAGGAAAAGTATGACGTACAGGGGCAAGACTCTACTAATAATTTGAAGTGGAAAACATATATTTTAAATTAAAAATATAATTATAAATTGAAGCCCAGCATTGTCACAATGTCACAATAAATAATTGCTCATTAGCTTTAATTTATTTTATTTAATAGGGTAATTCTATTTATGATGCACTGTATCATTTGTAATAATTTCAGTCTGTAAACAGTAGTAGTTACAATATATTAAATATTTATTGTGTTTAATGCCTTCAATATTTAATGTCTAAACCTTCAGTGG
>NW_019386529.1:30369-39824 GCF_000671375.1 Centruroides sculpturatus | reverse complement strand
TTAATTTCTGTAATATAAATAATTGTATTGATAGAAATAAAACGAGGATTTATCTGTGTAGTTGTTCATTTTTTATAAATTAAACACAAGTTGACAAGCATCTGTACAACAAAAATCATGTGTGAATGAAAATAATGAATGTTAATGTGTTATGTTTAAGTATGATTTTTTTCAGTTTAGTCTATTTATCAGAGGTTCGTCTAATTCAGGTGGGTATGATGGAGTTTGTACGATTAATTAATGCTTTTTCACTTAAAGGTAAGAATATTTTTCTGTAATTAATCAAATAAGAACGTTTTTAGCACGAAATAAATTATATTGTTAATATAATTTTTTCCTTTTAGCACCCACTACCACTACTACAACTACATTGGCTCCAACGACGACAACAACGACTGAACCCCCAACAACCACAACAACTGAGCCCCCGACGACTACGACAACAACTGAACCTCCTACAACTACGACAACAACGGAACCCCCAACAACTACGACGACAACAGAACCCCCAACAACTACTACAACAACCGAACCCCCGACGACTACCACAACGACGGAACCCCCGACGACTACCACAACGACTGAACCCCCAACGACTACCACAACGACTGAACCCCCGACAACTACCACAACAACCGAACCTCCTACAACTACCACAACAACCGAACCTCCGACAACTACCACAACAACCGAACCTCCAACAACTACCACAACAACAGAACCTCCAACAAGTACGACGACAACAGAACCCCCAACAACTTCCACAACAACAGAACCCCCGACAACAACAACAACCGAACCTCCAACTACTACTACTACAACTGAATCCCCAACAACTACAACTACCGAATCTCCAACAACTACAATAACTACCGAACCTCCAACAACAACAACTAAAGCTCCGACAACAACAGAATCTCCTACCACCACAACAACGACAACCAAAGCTCCGACAACAACGACAACAACAACGGAAGTTCCTACGACAACAACAAAAGCTCCTACAACAACAACTGAAGCTCCAACTACGACAACAATTGAATTAACGAGTACCACAACAACCACAACCACTGAAGCTCCAACAACAACGTCTACTACAACAGAAGCGCCTATCACATCAACGACATCAACTACAACAGAAGCACCGACCACTACAACAACCACAACGGAAAAACCAACCACAACAACAACTACTACCGAAAAACTAACCACAACAACAACAACTACAACAGAAATACCCACCACGACAACAACTACAACAGAATATCCGACCACAACAACAACTGAGATTCCAACAACAATTACATCTACGACAACTCCAGTGGAAACATCCACAACTACTAACATTCCAACAACTACAACTACTGAAGCTTTAACATCTACAACAACAACTGAATCTACGTCTACTAAACCTCCTACAACAAGTTCGACGATTCCAACAACTGAAACTACAACAACAACTACTCCTACGACAACAACAACAACTTCAGAAACGTCAACCACAACCAGTGTAACTACTACAACTTCTTTACCTACAACAACAACGACAACGGTAATTATACCGACAACAACCACAACTACTACCGTTTCAACGACAGAATCCACAACTCCGATTTCAACTACTACAGCTGCAATAAATGAGAGTAAGTACTGAAGAGGATGCCAAAAATGTCTCAATGTTTAACAATAATTTAAGGAATTGTAATTAATTTTTAGCCTGCTTGCCTTACTGCGAGTCCACAAGCTATTGTTGGCCCAACATGAAACTAAATGGCACAGATGTAGGTGATAAAACTGTTTCATTCGCAAATGGCCCTATAGGGTTAGGTTGGGGTGCTTCGTTTCGTTCCGAAGAAGATTCCGATGATGCTGGAGCGTGTCTTAAATTTACCAATTTTGCGAAGGAAAAAGGACACGAAAACTGTTTGAAAGATCCTACCCAGTGTCCAAATGGATTCTCTTTCAGCGTTTGGGTTAATATTATATTTTACAGAAGCAAAAGACGCAAATATATAATCGATTCCGGTGAGAAACTTTAACAGAATCTTCTATGTTTTGTACATTTAGGCGCTGTTGTTTCCATTTTATACAAAGTATTAAAATTTTATAGGGTGCCCAGGACTGTATATTTATTATTCTGAAATTACCCTTTGTGCCGGTTTATGTAAAAATGATCAAAAATGGGAAGCATGCGCACCCGGCCCAATACCGAATAGTACTTGGAGTAATTTGGGTGTAGCATGGAAAAAGGATAATGGCATAAAGGTAAAGTTTTATTATTTAACAAAAATTAAGATTATTTTCTTTAATTAATTACTAATTGATATTCAGATTTACGTTAACAACACATTGGAAGCTTGGACTATGTATCCGGAAGAATTAACAGAAGAAGTAAAGAAACAAGATGAAGTTACAGTTGGTTGCAAGAAAGTTGGATCTGGTTACAGTCATTTTGCTGATTGCGAGCTCGATGAAATTGCGTATTGGTTTCGTGATCTCTCACCTCAAGAAACAAGTTGTTTTCTTGGTGATTATGGTAAATACTCTCCATTAATTGTTATTAAATCTTTTATTTGCGTTAAACTAATGATCAATATTCTCGTTGGGCTTCAGACGAAGAAAAAAGTAAGTTATATCTTAAACTTATTATTATTATTATTGAATTTGTAGTGTAAACACACTTTAACCTTAAATAATTTAAGTTGTACGCTTTATGAAATTCCACTCTTCTTATCGTTTAGACTGCGATACAGAAACTCATCCGTTATTCTGCGAAACAAATCTGGCCAAACTCGTTGCTCTTGTGGTAAGTTCCTTGACATATAATTTAAAATAAAGATATTTAAAATAAATTATTTATATTCTTATCAAATTAATTTTAGGGAGACATTCCTTTAGACAATCCCGAAGTTTTACGCGAGGTTCTAAAACATTTGGGCAAAGTCGCAAAAATCGAACCCGAACCAGCGGATAAAAGTAATAATGGATATATTTCTAAACGGTATGATATATTTAAATATATTTTTATATGATCCTTATGTGATTTTTTTAATAGAAAACAGCACCGATGAAAAAATTGATGAAGAGAAAGAAGAAAAAATGTGTGAAGATTTAACAAGTTTGGTCAACATTATTAATATTATAATGGAAAGAACAACAACTTTATCTAGAAAGAAAAATATAAGTGTAGAAGTTTTTGAAATAAATCTAGTAAGAGTTAATTACATTTTCGTAAAAATTATAATAATTATTTTAAAAATTGTAATAGTTTTTTTGTTATAATAAATGCATAAATCTTTAACAGCTTCTCCAAAATTTGGTTTGCGGTGCTTTAGCTGAAAAGTATGCTGACTGTTGGAAAGAGATAAATAAAGTACGTAAAATATTTTAAAACAAGTATATTTATTTTTATTATATACTTTATGTTAATTTTTACCGAAACCGTTAAAAGTGTTGAGTTTTCAGTACAATTTCCAAGATTTATATATTTGTAAAGGTGAAATTTAGACATTTTGAAAAAAAAGAACTATATTGACAATTAACTCAACAATGACTACAGTCTTGAAAGTAATCATCATCAATATCGATCATATTTTTCCATCTTTGCTGCAAACTTTCAATATCGTGAGAATAGAATGACTGTGGTTTACTTTGAAGAAGGTCTCGAACGTTGGATATAAAACTGTAAATTAACAATATCGTGAGAATAGACGGTAGTGAGTTGGCGCCAAGTCTTGGCTGTAAAGTTGGATGCTAGTCTAGATTGGCCAACTTCTATAAAGTCATGGGATGCCGCGTTGTCGTAGTGGTACTGAAAAGATCTATGTTCTTTTGTGACGGTGATGTGAGTTGGAAGCATCTCCATCATAATGACGCCAAACAAACACATTGCCTTCTGCACTATCGGTCCTTTGACATTTGCAACAGCTGGCCGATCTTTGTTCGTCTGTAAACGCTTTAACAAACACTTTACAAATGAGATCGTGGGCTTTCGTGGCGTTGTGGTCACTTTTGATGTAAATGAGCAACAGCACGCGAATGTGTTCTTTCGAAAGTTTTATGTTGTCAGACATTAAAATAATTTAAAACATGCATTTTATTTTTTATTTTATTTTCCGCATAAAATTTGAACTATAGATATTACGTGTATAATTCAAATTTTATGATATAGATATCTATATCAAAGATAGATGTAGATTTAAGTCATACATGTTTCCATTACTTAACATTTCGGAACCATTATTAGAAGTGAATGGCAGTGCTGTGTTCACTAAACTCGAAAATTCTGGAGCAGTTGAGTATTTTCTGCTGAGTATGTTCTCTACATAGAAACGGAACATCTTCATTTCGGGCTTTGCTTCGAAATTCTAATGCGAGCTCCTCCCATCCTCCTCTTCGAACTCATCCCCTGCCGCCAAGGACGAGATTTAAATTCTCCAAAATGGTCTTTAGCCTTGATTAAAAAAATCACCTGACCCATCGTTCATCAGATTCATTGCTATTACATAGCAGTTAACGTTACCATTAGAACTGTTGTTTGCTGAACGTAGCCAATAAATATGATTTTCTGAAATAAAAAAAAAACATAATAGAATTTTACATATATTTTATTTAAAAAATTATTAGTTTACATTAATGATTTATCTTTAATAGAAAAATGGCGGTTCCGCAGAATTGGTAAAATCGTATGTGGATTGGGTGTTGCTAAAATCAACGGATACAAATTACACGGAAGTTCCTACAGTCATCGAACAGAAATGTTTTAATATTGGTAAACTTTATAAAATAAATAAATAATAATATTAAAAATAAAGACTATTACAGTCTTTTAATTTTTAGAATGCAGGATCTTTGTTTCGTCGGCAGCAAAGATACTTGGCGAAGATAATGGTAACATTCCTCTCTCGGAACATATGCAATCAGAAGAACAAAATGAAACTGCCGAAGAAAAAATTCAACTTACAGCTTCGTCGAAAATTATAGGAAATAGAAAACCAAGTAAGTAAATATTATATTAATATAATAAAATTCAATTTTAATCTATATTTTATATATAATGTTTCGTTTTAGATGAACGTATTCATATACTGAACTGTAAATATGACAGTTTGAGTTCGGTTGCACCTCTTCAAAATTCTAATTCGTGAGTAAATTCTGAAATAATTTTATCATATTTTATTTTATAAATTTATATTTTTAAATTCTGTTTTAGGGGTGATGATGATGAATGGGTATTTATCGATGGTGATGTGACATCACTAGAGATGGTACCTGAAGCCAGTTCTGATAATTTAGAAAATGATCCAATTTTGATGGGTTTTTCGAATAAGCAGAAAGTAATTTATATTTTTGTTTTCTATATAATATATTCATATATAAAATATATAATAGCTGATATATTATTTGATATTTTAGAAAAAAATGACAGGACGTAAACTTCTGGCATCTGAATCAGATATTGAAAATTGTGAAGTGAGTCTTATACTTGTATATTATGTAACCTACATTCTTTCTCTCTCTCTCTAAAATTTAACATTTACTGCACCACAGATTAAACAAAGATATTGCGTGCGTTGGAAAGAAAGCCAGGAAATTAAAGGGTAATTTATTTATTTTTTAATTTAACAAATCTACTTTGAACATGTTTATCTTCTTTATATATTTACTTCTAATATTTTAATCAGACGAGACGATAAAGGCGGATGGTCAGATGAAGATTGCAAATTAGTTAACTCTTCGGAAGAATCTACGACTTGTGCTTGTCAGTCATCAGGAATCTTTACTGTGATGTCGAAGTTAAGAAAACCTTTCGTGAGTTCCTTTCAATAATATATTTCTTTCGTGATTCATGTGCTTTGCATATGCACTTGATACTATATAATGTTTAGATTTAAATATATCTTAAGGTTATATTAATTATTCTTGATGGTATACACGTATAAGTACTTTTACCCATTATTATTTTATTTATAACATTCTTTGTAAAAAATTATGATATAAATTAAAATTTATTCATAATAAGTTTAATAGTAAAATTTCAGTTTAATTTTCATTTAAAAAATACCAAAAATTCCACTGATTAGTTACTTAAAGTGTTAAATATGATCTACTTTAATATTTAAAAATAGTAAATATAAAGAGCTTTGAGAATTGTTGATGTGCACAAATACAAGATCAAAGTTAGTATAGAAATATTCCTCTTCTTTTAATAACATTTAAAAAAAATATTTTTCTCTCACTTTTGATTTTTTCCACTTTGTTTGGCACTAAGAGAGACTTTTAAATATCCATCATGGGTTCGTTCAGGCCCACAATTGGGGGTCCAGGGATGCGGTACGAAGTCCGACACGTCCGGGACAGACCGCCAGTGAAAAATTTCTGGGGTTTTTCGCCTGCTTGACTCATCTCGGACTTCCTCAGAGCGATAGATTGCTGCTATAACTCCTACACCATCCATCACCATTTACATGATATTCTCACAATGTTATTAAGTTAATAGCCTGTAAATATTTTTAAAAAAGTGTTATAATTTATTTTAATATTTGTGTTTAAATTTTTTTCTGGATATAGAAATTTTTGTTATGTTTCTGATTTTTCTGATACTCCACAGAAACGTTTTATTATTATTTCTGTGAATTAAAAATAGCGAAAAGCATAACTAAACTAGAAAAAGGATCCGACAAAGGATCGATTCCCAGTTCATTTCAAAATTATCCGATAAAATCATCTATAATTAGCTATTCTATTTTATTTTATACTAGATAATCATTTAATATTTAATTATTGTTAAGTCAATACCGAAAAGAATAATCTTAGTTATTTGATTTTCCTATTTCATATAGGATATTCCACCTGAACCAGAGTGGTTAAAACTATTAAAATGGATTCTTATGGGTATTTCTTTGCTGCTTCTTATATTTTATATAATTTGCATCGCCTATTCCGTGTAAGCAACTTTTATTTTAATTAGTTAATATATTTAATTGCATTAATTTAATAATTTTTCCATTTTCAGACCTTTGCACGAACAATTTCACACAATTCGATTCAACACATCTATTGCTGCTGTAGTTGCTTTAGGCTCATTTTTAGCTGCCGAATTTTTACGTGACAATGAAGTAAAATTTTACATATATATATATATATATATAATTTTAGTAATTCTCATAAATAAAAATAAATTTTATTTACCATGTTAGGAGGTATGCAGAATTTTATCAGGTACTATCCATTACTCCTACACCGCTGTTTCAGCGTGGCTTTTAATGGAAGGTCACGCATTATTCAGTGCTATTGTAGCTGGTGTTGTTAAAGGAAGAGTTTTCTTATATTTACTTCTTGGTTGGGGTAAGTTAATTTTATTAATTATTTCAACTGCTGATTATAAAATTCTAATAATTCTATAGGCTTGCCTGCTATAGCTGTCGGTGTTTCGGTCGTCTTATATACAGATTACGGCTACGATTACAGGTAAATTAAATAAGTAAATTTATTAAATAAAAATTAATGTTAATTGTGTTTAGTAGTCCTAAATATATACGCGTTTACAGATGTATGGTTGGACCAACGAACGAAATGAAAATGATACTTATCGGAAGCATTTTAGCACCAACAACGGTAATTCAAGTTAATTAAAATTTCTGTTATATATAACAGATTTTTTACGATTTTAAGATTGTTACATTAATTTTATAGAGTTTTATTTAAATATTTGATTGATAGGTTGCATTTTTATGGTCGTTACTAACTATGTGTAACATTGGCACTCCTGTTATCAAGAAAACAGCAGTAGTGAATGAAATAAGGTTTGAATAATTTAAAAAGAACGTTTTTTCTTGTGTAAATTAAATAAATTAACTTAAAAAATTTTAGTTCTGCAGCTAAAACACACTTCATCGTTAATATTTTATTTCTGGTAACTTGGGTCTGTGCAGTTTTTACTTATATTGATTTACGACTGGATGACTTACCTCCGTTTAATCCAGTTTTTCAAGTTTTAAATGCGTCTTTGGTAATTTTTATAAATAATTTTTAATTTCCATTAAAACTTATTAATAATTGAAATTAATATGATTTCATTTCAGGGAATATTTTTTGTTTTAATAATTGGTTTTGGGTCGAAACATTTTCGTTCTTCAATCTGTAGAAGCAGAAAAAGAGGAATTAGTGCTGCAGTATGAATCTAACATAATTCTTTTAATTTTTATAATAAATTAAAAATAGATAAGTAATTAATTTTAAATTTATTTTACAGAAATCATTGGATCCCTTCGAATATAATGACAATGCTGTTTTAGATAAATATCGAAAAACATGTAAGTATGCCTTTCAAATCTGTTAATATCCTAAGATATAATATATAAGAGGACATTTCTCTCTACCAAATAAGAAATTTTAAATTACGAGGCTCTAAATTATAGTCTTATAGCATAAGGCCTAAGCCAGCGATGGCCCCCATTACTGATCTAAATCTAACTTATTCATCTTATACATAAATCAGACCTTTTTCCCACAGTATATCTTTTAGTTATTGTTTACTTTAATTTTTTTACATCTATAATAATTGAAAATCATTACAGTTTCAGGATAAATCAAGTTAAAAGATGGCAAATTCAGAAGTGCAAAGTGTATACACCTAGCAACATGTGCCTTACTTTAATATAGATGTTTAAATACAGATTGTGTATAGGAAAAAAAAAAAAACAGATTTTAAGCTTATACGGTGAGAAAAGTTAACGAATTTAATAAAATTATTTTAAAAAAATAATGTTTTCTACACGAGTAAATGAAAATTCACTGTAATTTTAATGTATCCAATAAACCAAATATATTCATTAATAAGATTTAATGACAATTTTGTGTGTTACAAAAAATATTAAATAATTATTTTCTTAAATAATATACGAATAAGACTTTGTTCTACAGCATTATAAATATAATTTTCTAATATTTACTTATTTATTTAATATAATAAATGTGGAACAAAATATCGATTTGGTTTAAATAAATATTAAAATATCATTAAAAATGTAAGTGCTGCAGGATATTTAAAGTTTGTTTTAATATTAATATCATATTTATTATTTAAATAATATTATTATACATTTTTTTATTCTTTATTCTTCTGTACGTTTTTTTTTCCACTTCTGTGTAATCTGTGTGTATGAAATAGCACTACAGAAACATGTACTGTACATTAAAGCTTATAGAAGATTATTAAAATGCATTATTTAAAACATTTGATGGTATTTTTTATTTTAAAATTTTTATTTAAAATATATTTTACAATTTTAAACACGACAAATATATAAAATTTGAATAACTTGATATTTAATTAATTAAATTATTATTTATGTATTTGTTTTTACATCAATTAAAATATTATTATTCAGCGTAAGAAGGAATTACTTCTCTCTATAAAAAAAAAATCCAGTAACGAGTTGCTTAACTTTCTC
>NW_019386529.1:19487-29037 GCF_000671375.1 Centruroides sculpturatus | reverse complement strand
TTTATACTATAATATCATTGTTTCTGATTTTTCTGATACTCCACAGAAACGTTTTATTATTATTTCTGTGAATTAAAAATAGCGAAAAGCATAACTAAACTAGAAAAAGGATCCGACAAAGGATCGATTCCCCAGTTCATTTCAAAATTATCCGATAAAATCATCTATAATTAGCTATTCTATTTTATTTTATACTAGATAATCATTTAATATTTAATTATTGTTAAGTCAATACCGAAAAGAATAATCTTAGTTATTTGATTTTCCTATTTCATATAGGATATTCCACCTGAACCAGAGTGGTTAAAACTATTAAAATGGATTCTTATGGGTATTTCTTTGCTGCTTCTTATATTTTATATAATTTGCATCGCCTATTCCGTGTAAGCAACTTTTATTTTAATTAGTTAATATATTTAATTGCATTAATTTAATAATTTTTCCATTTTCAGACCTTTGCACGAACAATTTCACACAATTCGATTCAACACATCTATCGCTGCTGTAGTTGCTTTAGGCTCATTTTTAGCTGCCGAATTTTTACGTGACAATGAAGTAAAATTTTACATATATATATATATATATATAATTTTAGTAATTCTCATAAATAAAAATAAATTTTATTTACCATGTTAGGAGGTATGCAGAATTTTATCAGGTACTATCCATTACTCCTACACCGCTGTTTCAGCGTGGCTTTTAATGGAAGGTCACGCATTATTCAGTGCTATTGTAGCTGGTGTTGTTAAAGGAAGAGTTTTCTTATATTTACTTCTTGGTTGGGGTAAGTTAATTTTATTAATTATTTCAACTGCTGATTATAAAATTCTAATAATTCTATAGGCTTGCCTGCTATAGCTGTCGGTGTTTCGGTCGTCTTATATACAGATTACGGCTACGATTACAGGTAAATTAAATAAGTAAATTTATTAAATAAAAATTAATGTTAATTGTGTTTAGTAGTCCTAAANTTAATTTCTTTTAGTTTTCTCACAAAACACTTCGATTATTGGTATAATCTTGGAATCCCCGAAGTACCTCCAATAATTTTTACAGGTTCAAAAGGCTTAGATTTCAGAACTGTAAGTCTTATATTAAAATTTAATAAACTTTACATGACGTTTTATTCGAATAATTTGTTGCAGCCAATGGGAAAATTAGATCAAAAATGGTACGAAAAATACGGCAAAATTTTTGGGTAAAATATTTTTATACTTAATAACGTACTAAAGCTATAAAACTATTTAAACACTTGATCTTATTTCAGTATTTATGAAGGTTTTACTCCAGTTCTTATGATAGCAGAACCAAAGTGGATAAGGAATATTTTAGTTAAAGATTTTCAATACTTTGTGGATTTAAGAGTAAGTTATTAATTTAGAAAACAAAATATACACTTATATATATCATTATAGTCATTACAGTTATTTTAATTTAGACCCCTCTATTTGTCGATCCTATTATAGATAGGATGCTTTATGTACAAACTGGTAAAAAATGGAGACAAATGAGAGTGTTGATAACTCCTACTTTTACTTTTAGTAAAATAAAAATGGTAAGTATTATTAAAAAATATTATCTAAAATAAGATTTTAATAACATTTATCTTTTTAGATGACCAATTTAATTATTGAATGCGCCCAAACTTTAGCAGAGAATTTGTTTGAAGTTGCTGAAGAAATGATAGAAGTCGACATTGAAAAGTAAGTTTTTCCTAGTCTAAAAGGCTTCTCGAATGAAAATTGAACTTGATAGAAGGATATAATTCTTATTTATGCAGTTATGTACTGGATCACTTTATTCCTGGACGCTACATAAAATAGAAAAAAAAAATACATTAATTAATAATTATACTCAATTTAACATAAACATTATTGTTGTTCTGTGTGTAAATTCTTAAACGTTTATTTTATAATAAAATAGTAGAAACTCATAAATAAAATAAAATTTTAACAACGAAAACAATTTGTGATATCATTATTTCATATTATATTATTTGACTAATTTTATTTTTATATTACCTTTGAGTTTAGATAGATTTAAAATTTATATGCTGGATTTTACTTAAAGTATATCATTACAGATACTTCGGTGCATATTTTATAGATGTTATTGCTAAATGTGCCTTTGGTATTACATTAGATTCGCAAAAGGATCCAAATAATCCTTTTGTGAAAGCTGCCAGAAATACTATAAATCCTGGTCCATGGAAAGTTTATTTATCAAGTAAAGAATTTTATATTAAAATAGAATTCCAATAAAATTGTTACATAAAAATATTATTTTTGTTCTTCAGTTTTCTTTCCCAATTTGACTAAATTCCTTCGTTTATCTGTTTTTGCTCGTTCTACAACACGACTTTTTAAGAAATTGCTCGAAGAAGCAATAGACAAAAGGAAGAAAATGAAAGATGTATGTTTTATTAATAAAAATATGATTAATATAAATTATTTAACAAAAATTTACTTCTAACAGGAAGAAAAACCAAATGATATTCTACAGTCGCTACTGGAAATACGAATTAATGATATTATTGCAAAAAAGTTCGAAAAGAAAGGTACACTGTTTCCATTTAGTACATTGCTTTTTTTGCACGTAATTCATAAATTTTAGATTTTAAATTAATTACAATTCGATTAGTTTTTGAATTTGAAGATATAATGGCCCAGTGCATGATGTTTTTCGTCAAAGGTTATATGTCAACAAATGCTACATTTACATTTTTAGCTCATGAACTTGCTAAACATCCAGACATTCAAGAGAAACTTATAAAGGAAATTGATGAAACTTTTAAGGATAAAGTATAAATTTATAATTAACTTTAATTAATTTTTTTATTACTTTACTTAAACAGCTTGCTTTTTAGAAAGAAATAAATTATGATTCGATTGTTGGAATGAATTATCTTGACGCAGTTTTTCAGGAAACGTTGAGATTATACACCCCTTTACCGAGGTATTGTTTGAATAAATCGTATATTTAGCTTTTAAAAATCTACTCAATTGTAAAATTTTATTTGTTTTTAGATTGGAAAGAACATTGACAAAAGAGTATATGTTTGAAAATACTGGAGTAAAAATACCGACACATACAATTGTAGCAATTCCAACATATGCTATACATCACGATCCACAATACTTTCCTGATTCAGATAAATTTATTCCTGAGAGGTAAGCTATTAATGTTAATGTCAATCTTTTAATAAATGTAAATAAGTATAAGTTTGATAAATAAATTAGATAAACTTATATATTACTTAAACTAAGCATAAGTTATGCTTAGTTTAAGCAGCATCTAAGTTTATCCTATTTATTTTATTTTAAAAGTTATTCATCTGATAAATCTTTCAGGTTTTTATCCGAAAATAAACAGACCCTCTATCCCTATACTAATTTACCTTTTGGAGCAGGACAAAGATATTGCTTAGGTATGAGATTAGCTACTCTTGAAATTAAAATTGCTTTGATAAAAACACTCCAACGTGTCAGGTTTAGAAGAGGAGCTAACACAAAGGTAAATCACGTATAAAATAAATTATTAACAGCAATAAAATATCTTTAAATTATTTTTTGTTATTTTAGGATCAACCGGAGTTCGATAAAAACAAGAGGCTCCATTATCCCAAAAACGTGTTTCTTAATTTTGATGTAAGAGAAGATAAATTAATTACTTAATAAAATTCTTGTCTGTCAACGAAAATTGTAATCAGGATTAGAAATTATTCATTTGATGTTTATTTATTTTTAAATTGTGTATGTAATAAGTTATAAGTTATAAAATAAACAGTTGTCTTAGTATTTATGAACACTTACGTTCAATTTTAGACATTTAATTTATATACAAAAGATATAAAATAAATATCAACAGTACCATTTATATCGACGACAGAAAGTATCTAAAACAAATTTTATAGAAACATTAATTTTGTTATTATCGAATAAAAATATTAAGAAAGACCATTCAAATTTTTATTTTATATTTGATTTATTAACATAAGAATAAATTTTAAAAATAATCTGTATAATACACATTTTTTGTAGACATAATGCCTATTTATCAACTCGTAATTTATTTATTAAAGGAATGTTTATAAGCTATAATGTCTTATCAACATTATTTAATTAATATAAATCTCAAAATATTATTAAAATGATAAGATCAAGTATTTTATTAATTTATTGTTAAAAGTTTTTTTTATTTCTTACAAGATGCAGTACATCCTGTAATTTATTTGGGCTAAGATAAGACGTCATTTCCTCAATTCATGTCAAAGCATTAATTAATCAAATTGTATCGTGTTACGCGTCGATTAGATAAAGGTTCACAAAATACAGTAATGTGAAATTCATTGACATGGTATAGAGTTATCACATACAACATTATATGAAGAGCGCTTGTATATTAGTTCAAAATGGCTGATCTCTATGGAATTTCATATTACGTTTTAATTCTTTTCGGAATCTTCTTAGCACTTTATCTGTAAGTATAATATACTATTTACTTTATCATTTATACTAATTTTCTTAGAGAGTAAAAATGTAAATTAGGCCTATATCAAATCGATCCGTTTTAAATGTATTTTATCAATAAGAAATTTGTTATATTTTAATTTATTCTCAATTAAATTTCTAATCGTCTCGATCAAAAACAAAGTAATTAGAGTAATTAAAGGAATTTTTGTAGGGTTGGGAAACAGGGCCATTCACAACTTCTATGGTAGGTAGACTGGACTTCTTCTGCTCCTTAGTGGGTCCGTATTGCCATTTTTTTTTTTTTTTGAAAAAATGAGATAAATAGTGTTTGTTTATTCGTTCGGAGCCAATCTTTATATTTTTAAATAGACTTAAACACTATTTTATTTTTATGGAAAAAATAAAGACGCTTTTTAGCACAGTTATGGCTTACTGTTTTTAACAATAATGTAAAAATCATAATAACTTTAATCATTTCAAATTTTATAAATAACCTGAATATATTTTATTATTTAATATATAAAATAGATTATTTGATGTACACTGACATATATATATTTATTCAATTTTTCTATGTTTAGCAAATCACAAATTATAACGATAAACATGCTCTGAATTTGACGAAAATTCTATCTCTTTGTCAAGGTTAACGCTGATTATGAATTGACCTATAAACTTGTTCACTAATAATATTTGTTTTTCTACTTGTATTAAATTTATATTTATTTGAACTCATTTCCTACGTTTTGATTGTATTACTTTCTAATTTATTTTAAAATTTCAATTTTAACAACTTAACAACTTAAAAATGATTAAAGTTTATTGTGTGAAACAAAAAATCTCAACTGACTTATGAGATATCAATCTGAAGCTTTCGATTGCCGAATGGTTAAGGGACTAATGGAGGAGTGCACAACATATACACTATGGACCTCATTTGTCCTCTAAATGTTTCAATGAGGCTCTTAGCATAATTTTGATAAAATATATTTATGTTGTCCAGATATTCAAGAGCTTACCAGTGATTTTAACCACTGACCAGTGTTCAGTGGTTAAAATCACTGAACACTGGTCGTGGGTTTGCGACTGACCAATGGATTGGTCGCGTGGAGTTTTCCGGGTTTTTTTCACTTGCCTAATACTAAAATATGGGCCAGTTTATCAAAAAGTTCTCCCGGGAGGCACTTCGTAACAGATCGACACGTGTTGCATTACCTTATCCCATCCATCCAATCCAGTCCAGATATTCATAAATGAATTAGCAATATTTTAATATAAATCCATATAACAAATTACAGTTTAAGAGAGGTATTGTTAGATTTGCACACGAATATTTGTTAAATGTCCGTAGGAATATTTTTTGAGCTATAACGCTGCAGCTCGCTTAAAAACAATTTAACTTAATGCGACTCATGACAACATCCCTGACTAACATTTCCTTCAATTATTAAAGTAATAAAGTACAGGAAAAGCCTAGTTATTGAGTTTAGTGTTGCTAGGAAAAAACACCGCAATAATCGAAACTCGTGATAATCGTGGAGAATAACATACGGGAAATCATTTACGCATTCAGAAGTAATTGTGAACAGGACGGCTGCACCCCCTCGGATCAGGTCTGATACCATCTGTGACTTTCGGCTCACAGGAGCCTTCAAACCGCGCGAGCGGTCACGTATATAGGACTTTTACGGAGTAAAGGATGGAGGAGGGAAACTTTAGAGACAAGAAGGCCCGGTAGTAAGACACTCAACTACTGAATTCAATAAAACAAATAACATTTAATAAATTACCTATAGGAGTTACTATATTCTAGCAGACTAGTCTATAATTTATTCGCGCCTAACATAAGTTTCGCGGTTGAAATTTGGTGATTACTGAAAGGAGAAGGAAAGTCTCTTATTTCTACTCTTTGTAATAATCCTCGATATTAATAATCACAATTGTTTCACGTTCATTATCCTTTAGTTTAGGCAGCGGCTGGATTAGTAGGAACAGGGTGACTGACAGGACTAGACAGAGAGATGACCGCCGAATTGGACGAGGACGATCTTCTTAACTTTTTTGTTGGGGATCTCATAAAGTCATCTTTGACAAACAGCTCTCGTGTTAGTTCGTAACTTCTCTCCGCGCTTCATTAATGTTTTTAAGAGTATTTCTTATGGTAAAATTTTTCTAAAATTCTATTAAAGATTCTTCTGTTGTTTTTCAATTGGGATAAAAGGCTTAAGTGCGTAATATGCTTTAAATGTTGAAATCACTCCTCTGGTCCACAAGCTGGAGTAATGAAGTAGTATTAAACGGTAAGAAAAACACTGTTAACGCTTCGACACAAATTATTAGGTTTTGTTAGATGGCTAGGAGCATTATCTAGAATTAACAAAATTTATATTCTATTACTGAACATCGTCACAATGCCAGGATGCAATTTTTAATCATATATTTTTAATTTATTTAATTTAAAATATACGCTATCCACCTCAAATTAATAGTGTCTTGTCTTTTTATATCATACTTTTCTTGTTAGCAATAGAGTCGAGCAGGTCATTTATCTAATTCCTTTTAAGGGAAAAATTTTGAATTGAAATAATGTGACTTCCTGTTTGCATAGAAAATTCTTATATAGTTAAATCGGGACTTCCTGCCTTTAATTTTTCCATATCTAGTGTCGGCTTTCATCTATCTTACTCCGTTTTCGAGATTAAGGAAGAGTAGACAGATGAAAGCTGGGGTCTGAGGGAATCCAAGACACAAGTTAAATTTTAGTCATTATTGCGAGAACCGTTAGTGAAAACTTAGCTGTTTTTACATCAATTCATACTTCCATATGTTGGCTACTAAATGGATTATGACATTAAAAAATCTAAACTACCTTTCCTCAAATAAAGTATAAAACTATTCTGTGGTGCGGGGTAATAGCAGGCAGTACCGGTAACGTGCCTCACTAAAGAAATAACTACGTACAGTTTTCTGGATTTTCTTCACGTTCGTAATACCTAAATAGAGGATAGTTTCCTGCAGAGTTTTCTCGGAAAGCATCCTTCTTAGACAGTAGAATGCCTTCCGAGAGGATTCTATGTGTTGAGTTACCGTATTCCATTAAAGTAAATATCAATACTTTGATTTCGTTTTTAGTTATTTAACACGATATTTTGGATATTGGAGTAAACTCGGAGTACCTGAAGTGCCTCCAATGATTTTCACGGGATCAATGCGTTTAGATTTTAGCACTGTAAGTTTTTCATTACAAATTTATTACAAAACTTCTTGCATCTTTATTGCTATTATTTACGAAAATGAATACTTATATTAGCCTCATGGTGTACGTGAGCAGAAATGGTACAAGAAATACGGAAAAATTTTTGGGTAAAGAAGTTTTATATTTGAGAGGATTCTGAAATTTTAAATTATTAAAAATATAATTTGTTTCATTTCAGAATTTACGAGGGATCAAATCCAGTTCTTATGATAGCTGATCCAAATTTAATGAAAGATATTTTAGTAAAAGATTTTCAATCTTTTATGGATTTAAGAGTATGAAATGCAAAAGAAAACATTATAGTTATATTTTATAGTATAATATACAAATAACAATTTTTAGTTTTATTATTTAGAATCTTAAATTTGGAGATCCAATTATTGACAGGATGCTCTTTGTACAAACCGGTAAAAAATGGAAAGACATGAGAAGTATTATGACTCCCGCTTTCACTATTAGTAAAATGAAGATGGTAAGTATTTAAACACACGTACTGCATCAATTAAATACGATATTAATGAGGTAGACTTATATCCTTTAGATGACAAAGTTAATTAATGAATGTGCCCAAATATTAATCGATAATTTCTTAGAAGCAGCTGGAAATAAAATAGAAGTTGATATTGATGAGTAAGTTCTGTTTAAACTATAATGTAATTTAATAGCTATGTAAGAAAATTTAAAAATTTGTTTTCGGTAGAAAATCGGCTTCAAAATAAATATAAACTGTTTTCTTTATTTAGGTTAGTAATATGTATAGCCTATAATATAACAAATATTAAATTACAGAAGTAAAATATTACTTAATTTCTATTACAATTTCAAATGTAGGTGTGTATAGCATAAAAAACTCTTTATATTTTACTTAATTATAAATATATATGTAATTTTTAGGTATTTTGGTGCGTATATTACAGATGTTACTGCTAAATGCGCTTTTGGTATTACATTAGATTCGCGAAAGGATCCAAGTAATCCTTTTGTAAAGGCTGTCAGAAAAACTATGAGTCCTGTTCCATGGAGAGTTTATTTATCAAGCAAGTAAAATTATTAATATTAAAATAGAATTTAAAAATCATAAAATTTTTATAAGGAAACATTTTTTTATTTTTATTTTTTTAAGTTTTATTCCCTGGTTTGGCTAAATCCCTTCGTTTATCATTCTTTGATCCTACCGCATCCCAATTTTTTAAGCAAGTCATAATGGAAGTGATCGAGCAAAGGAAGAAAATGAAAGATGTATGTGTCATGTAAATATGATTATTATAAATTGCATTACATTTACATTTAATGGAAATTTATTTTAAACAGGAAGATAAACCAAACGACTTTCTACAGTCTCTTTTAAATCTAGAGAGAGACGTTAATAATGCCGAAAAGAAAAGTAGAACATATTATTTATTTATAGTTTTATAATTTAACATTGTTTAAAACTACACATAAACTGATTTGTGATTTGGTTAGGTTTAGAATTGGAGGATATAGTAGCCCAATGCATCATGTTCTTCATCGCAGGCTACATTACAACAAATGCTACATTTTTATTTGCTGTGTATGAACTTGCTGTACATCTAAACATCCAAGAAAAACTTATAAAAGAAATTGATGAAACGTTTAAGGATAAAGTAAAATTTTAATAACTCTTTATCTTAAATTGTAGTTTATTCTGTCTAAATTTATGTTTTAACAAATTATTTTATAGGAAGACGTGGATTATGAATCAGTTATTGAGATGAAATATTTAGACGCGTTTCTTCAAGAGATACTCAGATTATATACGCCATCACCGAGGTATTATTTAAAAAACGTGTCGGCTTTCATC